>NC_000072.6:142715411-142980411 GCF_000001635.26 Mus musculus
ATTTAAGCAGAAAAGCCAATCTGTATAAGAGGGCTCCCATGGTTCTCCAAACTTGCCTAAAAACTTCTAATTTTTTATGTGTTAATGACATTTAACAGTCTTTGGTAACAGTGAGCGACTGATTATAGAAAAACAAAACAAAACAAAACTAGGAACTGTAAGAATGTCAATTGCCACTTAAATGCCAGGCCAAGCAGAGAGGAGGAACTCATGAAATCTAGGATTTTCACTTAGAAAATACAAGTATTTCCTCACTGCCCATCATGACAGAGCTGAGTGTCAACAAACACTTGGCTGAGCAGAGAGCACTCAAAGGAAACAGACTAATGCGAACAGGTGGTTTTGCCCTTGCTTTTGTTTGTTGTTGTTAAGCTGTCAGATAGTTAGAACAGTAGCCAATTGAGTTTGACAGGTGTCTTAGGGTTTCCATTGCTGTGAAAAGACACCATGACCAAGGCAACTCTTACAAAGGACACCATTTCATTGGGGCTGGCTGACAGGTTCAGAGGTTCAGTCCATTATATGCATTTTAGGGAGGATGGCAGTGTCTAGGCAGGCACACGTGGCTAAGCTGAGAGTTCTATCTTGTTCAGAAGGCAAACAGGAGAAGACTGGCTCCCACGTGGCTAGAAGGAGGGTCTCATTGCTCACTCCTGCAGTGACACATCTTCTTCCAATAAGGCCACACCTACCCCAACAAAGCCACACCTACCCTAACAAGGCCACACCTACTCCAACAAGGCCACACCTCCTAATAGTGCCACTCCTTGGGCCAACTACCACAACAGAAGTACTGGCTGGTTTTGAGTCAATCAGAGAGAAAGGAGCCTCAGTTGAGGAAATGCCTCCATGAGATCCAGCTGTCAGGCATTTTTTTCAATTAGTGATCATTGTGGGAGGGCTGAGCCCTTTGTGGGCATTGCCATCCCTGAGTTAATTGTCCTGGGATCTACAAGAAAGCAGACTGAGCAAGCCATGAGGAGCATGCCAGTAAGCAGCACCCTTCCACGGCCTCTGCATCAGCTCCTCCCTCCAGGTTCCTGCCTTGCTTGAGTTCCTGTCCTGACTTCCTCCAGTGATGGAGAATGATCTAGAAGTGTAAGCCTAATAAGCTCCTTCCGCCCCAACTAGGTTTTTGGTCCTGGTGTTTTGTTGAAGCAACAGAAACCCTAACAAAGACGACAGGAGTCCAGGAAGACATAGAGAAGCGTAGGTAAGGCTCAAGAAATCAAGTGAGGTGAAAATCATGGGCATGAAGCAGCAGACTAAGGAATTTACTTTTTCCTTATAAAGTCGATCAAAAATTATGAAAGACTGAAAAAAATTGAAAACTCATAAAATTGGGGTGGGGGAGGCCGTCTAAGCTGTGTTTGAGGTAGATGATGCTAATGGCAACCTGAAGGCTGGTCAATGGAGAAGAGACTGGCTTATGTGTGGATGCCTACTAGCTACAAGACCTGTGCTTGGCTTGCAGAGAGCAGAAGGGCAAGAACTCAGAGAGAGAGAGAGGAGATGCCTGACAATAGACCCAAAAAAAATGCTAACTGGTGTGAAATAGTAAGGAAGGGGGGGGAGCATCTAGGGACTTAAGCCATTGTTCTATGGCAAGGTTCTAACTACAGGGAGGTTCTTGAAGCCCTTGAGAATGTTAACAATAACAGACTAATGACTGAAGGATGCATGAGAAAGTGAAGGTTTTCTCACTAAGGAAAGAAATTATAGAAAAATAGATTTTGAGATTCAAGGAACAATGTGAACAAGACCAACAAAAATGGTCGAGCTGAGCTGGAGAGGTGGGTCAGTGGTTAGAGGCACTTGCTGCTCTTCCAGAGGACCTGGGTTTGAGTCCCAGCAGCCACATCTTGGCTCACTCCCATCTGTAGTTCTCTCTCTTCAGGGAACAATAGTTAATTCAGTAAAAAACAAATGATGACTCTGAGGGGGTTCTATAGAATTAAATGGACTTGACACGTTTGGGCACAGATCCAAGACTATTTGGTGTTATAAACAGCAGTGTTTTAACTGTACACACAACGTTTCCTGTTCTGATAGGAACAGATTAATGTTTAATTAGTAGACTAATTACAAAAAAAAAATATTTCATTTCTCTTTCCCGTGCCACTTCTCACATTAAGACCATGTTTGTTTAAACTGTATCTGTTACAATATTTGGTTTGAAAATTGTCTCTGAGTTGCTGGCTTGAATTTCATAAAAGATTGTTAAATGAATTTTGGCTTGGGATTATGACAGAATATCCTACAATTTCTGAAATGGCCCAAAACACGTCTTGGCTGTTTTATAGTACATACTATGCAAAGAAGTGTTCTCAGCATAGACGATTATAAAATCAAGGTATCGATCAACTCTTAAAAATATTGAAGATGTCCTATGTTCTGTGGTATCAGATGTTCAGCCCAAGATTTAGCACTTTATGTGACAATAAATAAGTACATCCACGTCACTAGTAAATTCACTTTCATCTCTAATACATGGTAGAATGGTGTGTATACCACGTTTATCTATAAGGAAATAACATGAATATCTCATCTCTCCCCAGTGTCTTCTATTATCCTTTGAGCCAGAGTTTGCCACATTCCACTCCCTATCTTCTTATGGCTCCCTGGTTTCTTTCTCTCCCTGGAGCCTCCTCTTTTTCGGGACCTTGGCACTTGCTGTCTCTTTGCCTGGAAAACACTACCGTTACATTCCAATCTGCTCTGTGTTTGTACAAAAAGTGTCTGTTGAGGATCAGTTTAATTCTTTGCCCTTTCTTAAGCCCCGAGAGACAGTGATGGATCAGAATAGACCAGAAAAATAATACTGCTCTAATGAGCTTTGCGCTTGTGTAGCCGCGGTCACTGAGCGAGGCCCTCTCTGCACTGATGGGTGTTGTTGTGCCTTCTGCTTTATCTCCTACTACTCAGTTTCTTCCCACTGTTGTGTCTGTCTTGTCTGTCTTACCCATCTGTTACCCCAAAGGAAGAGATGTCTCGGGGATCTGTGTGTTCAGGGGATATTTGTCAAAAGAGTAAAAGGAGTGAATGAGATTTGTGAAAGTGCCCCAGAGGTGGAAGTATGTAATTACACTCTAGATACAATGTAGGACGTTCCCTGCAGCAGTGTGTGTGTGTGTGTGTGTGTGTGTGTGTGTGGTATGTGGTATGGTGTGTGTATGTGTGGTGTTTGTATGTGGTGTGTGTGTGCACGTGTGTGTGTGTGTTTGGTGTTTATGTGTGTGGTGTGTATGTATTGTATGTGTGGTGTGTGTATGTGATGTGTGTGTGCATGTGTGTGTGTGTGTGTGTGTGTGTGTGATGTGTGTGGTGTATTTGGTGTGTGTGTGTATTGTGTGTGTGTGTGTGTGTGGTGTGTGTGTGTGTGTGTGTATTGTGTGTGTGTGGTGTGTGTGTGTGTGTGTGTGTGTGTGTGTGTGATGTGTGTGGTGTATTTGGTGTGTGTGTATTGTGTGTGTGTGTGTGTGTGGTGTGTGTGTGTGTGTGTGTGTGATGTAAAGGCAAGAGAGAAGATGCTGCAGAAGGGCAGAGGTTATCATCAGGTCTGGTAGGAACAAGATATAAAGAGCAAAAGTGCAGAACAAACATTCAACCCTACAAACAGACCGCACATCGAACAGCTGTGTCCATCTAAGACGCAAAGTCCCAATGTCTTGTTGAGATTTGGTTTACAGAGCAGCCTTATTCCATCAGAAAACAAAGACCCTCTGGTTATACTTACTTATTTTTAAATTTTATTGTTTTATGTGTATGAGTATTTTCCTAACTATATGTATGTGTACCATGCATGTACCAGGTGCCTAAGGAGGTCGAAAGGAAGTGTTGGATCCCCTGGTTTTATAGTTACAGAATGTTGTGAGCTCCAAGCGGGTGCTGGGAACAGAACCTGGGTCCTAGCAAGAGTAACAAGTGTTCTTAACTAAGGAGCTACCACTCTGGCTCCTATAATTGCTTATTTTTATAGCATGGTTTTAATGGACATAATATCTTAAAGGCTGCATGGTCTGGAGTGTAGCTCCGTTAGTATAGAGATTGCCTCGAATGCATGAAGCCCTGGGTTCAATTCTCAGCACCACATAAACTACACATTGCACACACCTGTAATCCCAGGACCCAGTACCTAGAACCTTGTCTCTGAAACCTACATAATACCCAAGGTTGTTAAGGACATTTTCTGCTTTACCTAAGCCTGAAAACAGATGTTCAGCCATTAAAACACTCAACGTTAAAATTCAGTTATGTACGAAATAAGCGCGTGTTTCCTTGTAGCTGGTATCAAGCTCACTTGTAATGGAGTACTCACGTAGGTCTCCACGTAAGCTTTCATTATGCCACCTGTCAGCATAGCTGACATGAACTGAGTACTCCTCACACTCAAGATGTATTCTACTCATAATTCTCAATGACTCTTGCTTCAGGACACGTAGTCACTCAGAGTCACATGGTTAGAAAGCATGTGGTGTTTGGCTCACAACCTGTATCCTCCTATTTTTTTTTAGATCTATTTTATTCATATTTGTGTGTGTGTGTGTGTGTGAGTGTGTGTGTGTGTGTGTGTGTGTGTGTGTGTGTGTGTGTGTGTGTGTGTGTGTGTGTGTGTGTGTGTGACACAATACCCATGGAGGCTAGAAGAGGGTGTCATCTCCCTGGAACAGGAGTTATAAGAAGCTGTGAGCTTCCTGATTTGGGAGCTGGGAACTGAACCCTCTGTAAGAACATCAAGCTCTCTTCCTCACCTCTCTCCCCACAGCTGTTCACATTAGCTCACACTACCTATGTTCTTCTGCGCTCCTCACCAAGCCTTGTCACCTAGCCTGTGGAAACACACTGCCTAGCTTTAAGTCATCACTGTGTTGCTTCTATGATGCTTCTTGTCACATTGACACTCGGCCACTGATGACATCCTCTGATCTGGACCCTACACTTGGAATTCATGGTCAGAGGCAAGGTTAGGATCATAGTTGAATGTTTTTATAGGAGTGAGAGAGAATTCCATTTTCCATCAAGTATCAGTGAGATATCAGTGTCTCCTCCGGTGTCGGTGGGAACCCCTAGGGGTGATGTGGGATTTTCTTCCTGGTGTTGTCCATGGTCAAACTATTGTTTGCTCACTCTGCCTTCTTCTGACTGTTTAGCAGCTCGCAGCAGGAAGCCTTAAGTGTGATGCACTCTGATTTCCTGCATTCTGCTTAAATCGGGGACTCCACTGTAGACCTTGATATTTTTTTTTTCTTGAAAAGGCCTTTGGCTCTCCAGAAGGATCCCCAGCTTTCTCTATCTAACCTCACAGCGGGGCTGCCTCACTAGCAGACCCAAGCCTCTCACTGGCTGTTTCACACCCGGCCTTCCGACCACTCTCTCTGTCCTTTTGTAGCGTTCAACCTTGGTGACAACCTTGAAGCTCACATGTTCATAGCTCTTTGCTCTACTTGATGCTCCCTCTAGTGCTGACTTGAGAGACGTTCACTACTTGATTAGTTTAGCTGGTTAAACTGATAGAGGAGTTTGTAAGGATCACAACATTTACATACTGCGTGTGTGTTAGTTACTTATCCCATTGCTGTGATCAAAACCATGGCAAGAAGCAACTTAGGGGAGAAAGGGTCTATCTGGGCCCATGGTTTGAGGGTCCTGTCTGTGCCAGCCAAGCCTTCCCACCTCCTCACATTTGGGTGACCCAGAAACAGAAGAAAAAGGTGTGTTTGTACCAGTCCTCAACTCACTTGCTCCTTTGTGCCTCCTTAGTCAGTTCAGGACTCCAGACCATGAGACAATGCAGCACAATCAAGGTGTGTCTTCTCTCCTCAGACGACCACCTCAGTGATGCCCTCACAGACTCATTCACGTGTGTGCCTCTCTGGGACTCTAGGCATTTCAACCCAGTCGCGGTCTCAACCAGAATTAACCATTACAAAAAAGTTTCACAAACACACAGACATCTCACAATGAAAACCTTCCCCCATTTTTTTAATTGTTTGACCATTTCATATACATATATAATGAATATTAGATGTTTTCAGCCCAAATATCCACTCACAGCCCACTCCCTCTCACAGTGCCACCCTTTTTAGACAGCACCCTGCTGAGAGTTCATGCTCACACAGATGTATCCTTCCTGGAGCAAGGACGGGTTGCCAGTGCCCATGCTGCCAAGGAAAATGGCATCCTTCCCCAGCACTCATGACAAAATAGAGTGGCAAAGGACATTTTACAGATCCCAAGATTATCAAATGTACAATGTGTCTCTCATGGTCCTGCCCAAAGTTCTGTAAACATTTGTGTCACAAATAACATTATTTTGCTAGCCATCAAATGAAATCATGCATTTTGTTTCTTTTAACGTTTTCCGAAGCGCTAGAAACATAGTTCAGAGACATAGAAAGAACCAAGTTGGCAACTCCTAATTTAGCAGTGACTGACGTATGTTGTGTCCTTGGGCTTTCTGGTTTTCCTCACTGTTATGAGTGGTACTTCTGAGTTTCTGGCAACCCCGTGGTTCCTGGCATTGGTGAGGGCTGTTTGCCAAGTGAAGTCTCTTAGTGACAGCTCGCCTGAATTATTTCCTCAATGATTTGCTGTTGACTCCAGACGTGTCTTTGCTGTTCACGTTTCCTCTGTCTATATCCCCAAGTCCATGCAGCCCCATCCCAGAGTGAACATCACTTGATTCTGATTCCCTGGTCACTGGGAGGATCCTCTCTATAACCTTCCCTTGAGATCTGGGCCAGGACTCTTCACTACAGTAATACGAATAGAAAGGGACCTAAATTTAGGCATAAGAAGTCATGTACTAGTCAATGTAAGATGCCTACATCTTTTTTAAAAAGTCTGTAGGTGGTTTGGTCTTATTATTAGGGCTGTAGGGGGTTTGTTTTGTTTGTTTGCTTGCTTGCCTGATTGCTGGACAGGGTCTCATTTTTAGCACTGACTAGCCTAGAACTCACTAAGTAGACCATGCTAGCCTGGAACTCGTAGAGATCCACCTGCCTCTGCCTATTGAGTACTAGGGTTAAAGGCATGAGCCACATGCCCACCAAATCTTTTCGTATTATAAAACAATCTGCAAAACGTAAAGTTTGACAAGATCACTTTAGCTGGAGGAAATAATGTAGATATTCACCTGTGTCCTAGAAGGCCTTGTCAAAAATCCCTAGCGGTAGAGTGGCCTAGAACATTTGTGTATGGGCACATGTTTTCAATAGTTGAGGAAACATGGGTCTAATTTGAACATCCCAATGAGTCAGAGGAGTTTATATGACCATATTGGTTTCTATAGGGCAACTCAAGGAACAGTTGATTCTGGATCACAGAGAACACAGTCCATCATGATGGGAAAGGCGTGGAGGCAGGAGCATGAGGCAGTTGGTCACAATGTATCCCAAGTCAGGAAGCAGCGAGATGAACTGTGGCTATTTGAATATGCTTGGCCCAGGAAGTGCCACTATTAGAAGGTGTGGCCTTGTTGGAGGAGGTGTGGCCTCGTTGGAGGAGGTGTGGCCTCGTTGGGGGAGGTGTGGCCTTGTTGGGGGAGGTGTGGCCTTGTTGGAGGAGGTGTGGTCTTGTTGGAGGAGGTGTGGCCTTGTTAGAGGAAGTGTAGCCTTGTTGCAGGAAGTGTGTCCCTGTAGGGGTGGATTTTGAGACCCTTCTCCTAACTGCGTAAGGACACCCTGCTCCTGGCTTCCTTTGAAAGTTCTATAAATCTATAGAACTCTCAGCTCCTCCAGCACCATGCCTACCTGAATGCTGTCATACTTCCTGCTATGATGATAATGGACTGGACCTCAGAACCTGTAATCTAGCCCCAATCAAATGTTGTCCTCTATAAGAGTTGCCTTGGTCATGGCGTCTGTTCATCGCAGTAAAACCCTAACTAAGCTGCGGATGCTTGTGCTCCCTTTCCCGTTAACTCAGGCTGGGACTCCGGTCTGATGGATGAGACGGGGCTCCAGACTGAGGGACGAGGTTCCCCCATTCAGGATGGGTCTCCCCTTCCGAACAGTTAAAGCTTTCCAGAAACATTCCTGCAGACAGTTGAAGAGGTGTGTTGTCATGTTGATTCTAAAAATCAATCAAACTAACAATGCATGTTAATCAACAAGAGTGTTTAAGAATGACCACCTAAGGTTCACAATCCATTTTCAGAAAAGATTCAGTTTGGGCTGTTATTTTATAAACACTATGAAGCTGAGACATGCCCCTCTCTTCCTTTCCATGCTTTTCCTAATTTCTCAATTTCTTGTTGGATTTGTCTGATTAATATCATTTTCTTTGAATCTACAAAGCTAAAACAGTCTGTACAGACATACAGAGCTGACTTGGTGAATCGGGGCAGGAATTAGGCGAGAAGCTGGCCAAGGGAACTGAAACAGAGGCCTGGGGGACAGTGCTCACTGGCTTGCTCTCCATTGCTTGTTTGTCTGTTTTCTTCAACCACCACATCTGCTTGCTCAGGGACCTGGCTGCCCACAGCTGAGCCCTCCTGCATCAATGACCAACCAAGATGATGCCCCACGGACTTGCCTACAGGACAATATAATGGGGACACTCTCTCAGCTGAGGTTCCCTCTTCCCAGATGCCCCTACATTGAATTGGATTGATTTAAAAATAATAATAATAACCAGGACAATTATTTTTAGATTTTTGGAGCTACTGCTATCAGTGTAGTCTTTGATGTGAAGAGGATAAAAAAAAAAAAAAAAACATAAGACCAGATTTGCATACAAGGAGTGCCAGACCCTGCCTTTTGGGTTAGTGATCTATAAAGAAGAATTAAGTGGGGTGATCCTATGAGTTAAATAAAATAGATGTTAGAAATATTGTAGTGAGACACAAAGAAGGAGGCTATTCCTAAATGTTTGCACTTTAGGAGTGTTTATTTCAATTTTAATGGTCCTATTAATTAATTCCAGAGAATTTTCCATTACTACTGCACCATCTCATAAATCACAAGGTTTTAAACTGGGCACTTTGGTCTACACTCACAGTCACTTGGGAGGTGGAGGCAGGAAAGTCAGAAGTTCACAATCATCTTTGGCTACATAGTGAGTTGGAGATCGGCCTGGGATATATGAGACTGTTTCTAAAACAACGGAAAAAAGATAACATCTCAGAGGAGGTACGGTGTAGCATAACCCAAATGTCCCTGCTCAAATAATCCTGGCGGCAGTGCACGTTCCTTGCTACCCACCCCAGTGTCCTGGGTTTCCGAATGAAACACACACACACACACACACACACACACAGACACACTCACCCTTACATTTTAATATGCCTTGAAGAGCTCAGTGGCTGGGCCACTTCCTAACCTCCACGTGGCTGATGTTCTTTCTGATAGTACCAATTCATCACTTACTAAATGCTATATTCCATCTTGGCTGCCCCAGAGCCAGACCTACAGCCTCCTGGGTCCTGATCCCTGGCTCTTCCACGTTGGCTGTCTCTCTCTCCTGTACTTCTCGGGCGTGGCAGCCACTCCTTTCCCAGCTTGGTGGCTATCCCTTCCTAATCCCTTGGTCCCTTGCTCAGGAATCCTAAAAGTCCTGCTCCCATCACCCTGCCTGGCAACCTTATTTACCAATCAAAACCAACGAGAATCAGGGACCCTTGACGTCTTATATTCGAATTCTCATGCAATTTTGGGGACCCAATTAACATAATACAAGCATTAGACCAAACCCACAAAAGTATGGTCCCATCTGTGAGAATAAAATAGTCAGTATTATGAACATGTGACCTTAACAGTTTGTCTTTTTTCTGTGCCCATGAGAAAGAATCTTTGCCCACTCTTTGTTTAATTCTCTGCCTCAGATCGTGGCCTGTCCTTAAAATGCTGCTGCTGGTTTCCAGTGGCTTCTAGATCTTGAAAGTGCTTGCCTTTTAAGAGAAGGAAAGAGTGTTGATGTAACTCTGGGTTCCCTGGTCTATAAAGGACACTGAGACAGATGCTGAGCTCACAGTACCTCAGAGAGTGTGGTCCAAGCTGAGGGCCATACAGTCAGTTATGTGAATCATACAGACAGATCTCTGCACTGCCCCATCCACCTGCTGAAAAGTCCACCATCTACATTTGTGTTTCAAACTGCAGGAAGGAGACAAGAGCTGGGGCAGAGCAGCCAATGGGTGCGCACCAGCTGTTCTTCAAGGAAAGTTTCCAGAACTCACACATTTCCACTTCTTTTCATTGGCAGTGCTGGATGTGGTCAAGCAGAAATAGGGACCACTGAGCCAACAATCAGAGAACTCTGTAGGGCTCTGACCTTTTGAATGGATCGGTCCCTCCATATTCGTGGTTTAGTGGGCTTCAGGTGGGTGGCAGAAACTTTTGGTAAAAGTAGGTTAATGGAGCAAGATCTAGAAGAGGGGATGATGGTGTATGCCGAAAGGTACCTTGAAATTCGCAGGTGAGTGACAGGAACGTACCGTGGAATAGACCAAGCAATGGTCACCTCTCTCTTCCCTATAGAACATGAGCAGTGAGTTCCCCTCCAGTGAGCCCTAGGATAATATGCAAAGATTGTCACTCCTGACTCAGGGACAGCATGGGTTTAGAGCTGGCATCTAACTCCTCCTTCCAAGAGGCAAAGGGTTTTATTAAAGTGATAACTGAGAATTTAAAAGTATACTAGGGACCTGCTTTTGTCACTCCCCTTTCCTGTATTTTTCTTTTGTTTTTCTCGTTTTTCACCTCCACCCGTTCATTCTTCCCTATGAACTTTAGAATCACTATATTTTTTTTTATTATCCAAAGGAGTTAGGGTTTCAAAATGGTAATTTTTAACTTCTCAAGATAAGGTTTGGCCACAAGCCCTAGCTCGGGATGTACCTTGGCTGCTTGTCAGTAGGTAAGTATTAGGTCATGATTTTAAATAATGAAATAAGGGATTACAAACTTAACCAAAGTGGGAGCCTTCACCCATTTCATCTCCAAGCTTCTCTCAACTGTTGTGTCAGGAAGCATTCGTGAACCCCAAAAGACCACCAAGGAGCCATTTCCAATGGAATAGTGTTAGGGTCTCTTTATTACAAGCTTGGGTTAGGGTTCTTCTCCAACTGAACCCTGACACGGCAGGACAGGAAGAGAAGACAGAGCAGCCCTGGACCCTCAGCAGGAAATGGAAGTAAATGAGGGATGGCTATCCTGGCAAGCATCTAACTGAATGTCTATTGCAAGCCATATACAATCACAAACGGTCTGAAAGTACAACTGAAACAATCAGACTAATCTTTGATTAACTGTTGCCAGGAGGTAGCTAGGGAGTAACTCTGGCCAGGGACAAGCCATGGGGTCCTTTCTGGTACTTGGGTGCAGCTTGAGTTCTGCTGCAGGTCAAGTTCTCAGGCTTTTTTTTTAGATGGAGGCCTGTTCCAAGATGGAGTAGGTTTGGCCTCTCAGCCTATAGCACCATTCTATTTCAAACGCCTCTGGAAGACAATCTTCAATGTTACAAGTATCTCACTTATTTTAGCCTCATTTTTATAGGCCCAAGAGCTTATGTTAAATCATTCAATGCATCGTGCAGTTTAAATACCATTTATGGCAGAAATCGCTCACTTTCCACATGAACAGCCATTGTTTCTTTCATACTTAAAATAGTTCTTGATTTCTTTCAAAGTCATAAAATGCAACAGTGCCAAACAAAACCTACAAGGGCAGGACCAGATGACTCTGAGCAAGGCTCGTGTGCCTGGGGTATACATACCATTTGTACTGGGTGGTTTTTTTGTGTCAACTTGACATAGGCTGGAGTTATCACAGAGAAAGGACCTTCAGTTGGGGAAATGCCTCCACGAGATCCAGCTGTAAGGCATTTTCTCAATTAGTGATCAAGCGGGAAAGGACCCTTGTGGGTGGGACCATCTCTGGGTTCTATAAGAGAGCAGGGTGAGCAAGCCAGGGGAAGCAAGCCAGTAAAGAACATCCCTCCATGGCCTCTGCATCAGCTCCTGCTTGACTTCCTTTGGTGATGGACCCCAGTGTGGAAATGTAAGCTAAATAACCCTTTCCTCCCCAACTTGCTTCTTGGTCATAATGTCTTGTCTAGGAATAGAAACACTGACTAAGACACCATTTGACTGTATCCATTCCTTCCAAGCATTGTGGACGCAATGGCTAGCCCTCCAATCATCACTGTGCACACGAGGTAAACCTGATGCTAGAAAGTTGTTCTGTGAGAATGGCAGAGCAGAAGGTGAGAGGAGAATTTGATACTTGGGTACCATCAGCCCCAGACTGACTATCTCTAGAAGTCTCAGTGAAATTCATGATCTTCTACCTGATTTATGTGCCTTTAAGTTTTAATCCCTGTGGACTATGGGTGCTGGGAACAGGATTCAGGTCCCCAGGAAGAGCAGCAGGCACCCTCTATCACTGAGCCATCACTCCAGCCCTTTGATTTTTAAATTTAACAGATCGCTGTTCATACAATCTGCCTGGAAACAGACACATTTACTAAACATCTAAGTGCTATTATTTTAGAGTTTTGCTTTTGAATTCTTGGATTTCTGTCTGTTTTGTTATGTGGAACTACAAACACAACCCTTCTTATTTTGATTGCACCTCGGTTATTCTGAAGTTTTGGGGTTTTTGTTCTCCATTTGCTTGGTTTTTGCTTTTGTTTTTATTTTTGTTGATAGCCATGAGTTCGGGCTTCTGCAAAGCCAATCCTGCCTTCTGTCACTGTTGTCTCCCGTTTGCTGCTGCTTTTGATTCTGCTGCAGACATCCCTGTCAGCAGCCTACTTGACATGCATGAATGGTAGAAAAATTCTTCTTTGATATAAGGCAAGACCATAATTTCTGATTTGAAAGTAATCAATCCATAATTCAATCACTGGAGGTTTTTCTTCATCCATTATTTTTCATCCCCTTTCTTGACGTAAATCTAAATTTCTAAGCACCTAGATGTGGTTCTGCAGTCAGCAGAAGGCCTCTGCCTTAGTATATGGCTGCCCGTCACAGCCAGGCTGCCAGTGAAGACCGCTGGTACTGCTGGGTCCAAGCTCACCCACTGGCTTTGGTCACAAGGCCATGTTTCCATTTTTTATTAATTACGTTTTGCTTTACATCTCAGTCAAGGCTTCCTCTCTCTCTCTCTTCTCCTCCCAATTCCTCCCCCTCACCCACTCCCCACCCACCCCTCCTCTCTTTCTCCTCAGAAAAGGAGAGGCCTCCTGTGGACATCAATCAGGCTTGGCTATCAAGTTGCAGTAAGACTAGGTGCATCTTCTTCTACTGAGGAAGCCCAGTTTGGGGAAAGGGATCCAAAGGCAGGCAACAGTCAGAGACAGAGAGACAGCCCCTGCTCCAGTTGTTAGGAGACCCAAAAGAAGACCAAGCTGTCTATTGTTACATATGTGCAGAGGGTACAGGTCAGTCCTATACATACTCTCTGGTTGGAGTTTCTGTCTCTGTGAGCCTCTATGAGTCCAGGTTAGTTGGTTCTGTAGGTTTTCTTGTGGTATTCTTGACCCTTCTGACTCCTTCAATCCCTCCTCCCTATCTTCCACAGGATTCTCCACAGCTCTGCCTCAGTGTTGGGCTGTGGATCTCTGCATCTGTTTCCATCGGTTGCTGGGTGAAGCCTCTCTGGTGACAGTTATGACAGGCTCCTGTCATGTTTGCCTTTCTGTGTCTGGGTTACCTCACCCAGGATTGTCTTCTCCAGTTCCATCCATTTGCTCACAAATGTCATCATGTCACTGTTTTTAATAGTCGGGTAGTAAATACTCCATTCTGTAAATGTACCACACGTTTTTATCTGTTCTTCCCTTGAGGGACATCTAGGTTGTTTCCAGTTTCTGGCTATTATGAATAAAGCTGCTATCAACATACTTGTTGATCACAACTTTCTTGTGAGCAAGTATCACAAGGTCATCTTTTCTGAACACAATTCACTCCAGGCTCTTGCATTTTTAACTCCTCCAAGTTCCCACTATTTGGGAAGTCAAGGGTTCTATATGTGTCTGGAGTTAGGATATAGGTATATGAAGTTAGGAGAAGGTTAGGTCAAGGAAAGAAAAGAGACAAAGCCAGGGAAAGGACAGAGAAAGGGGCACTATTCCCAGCCTCAGTCAACACATGATATCTTGGATTAGTTTGAACTACAGAGTGAACTCCAGGCCAACCTGAGCTATAAAAGATATATCAAGATAGAAAGAAAGAAAGAAAGAAAGAAAGAAAGAAAGAAAGAAAGAAAGAAAGAAAGAAAGAAAGAAAGAGAGAGAGAGAGAGAGAGAGAGAGAAAGAGAAAGAGAAAGAGAGAGAGAGAGAGAGAGAGAGAGAGAAAGAAAGAAAGAAAGAAAGAAAGAAAGAAAGAAAGAAAGAAAGAAAGAAAGAAAGAAAGAAAGAAAGAAAGAAAGAAAGAAAGATTCTGCCCACACCCCCACACAAACACCTTCTCATACTGAAAATTCATGGCACTGTTAGGGACTCTGGACATGAGCAGAGGGGCTGCACAGCTGGCTGAGGTGGGCTCTGGCTAACTGAAAGACTGTCACGGGTTGGTTCTTCTTTGCAGCTTTCAACAAATGCAGCTATAAAAATGTCTCCTCCTTCTCCCATTGCTATCCACAAAATCAGGCTTACACTAAGTAGCCAAAGGCCTTCCTGATCCTGGGCACCAGTGGTTGGTTCATAATCCATGCCTTTGTATTTCCATTACCTTGCTTGTGTGGAAGAGTCATGCAAGCTTTGGCTACTGTGGGAACATCTCCTTGCTGGAAAACAGATGTCAATGGCAATTTGATTACAATGAAATGCTAAGAAGTAAAAAACGGCTGTCGGAAAGCAAGTCTGTACTCCTTGGGGTTAGAAAAACAGAACCACACCACAGTGACACACTTGGAGAGCTGGTGTTGAACGCCTCTTTTGGTTGTCTGTCTGTGCATAGGAAGCTGGCTCTCAGCCATTTGTACATTTGGGGAACATTTTCATAAAGGACGCACTTTTAGCATTGTCTGGGGAATGAATACCAATGAAGCACTTTCCCAATTGACTCGCGGTCCCTTCGCAGCCATCCTACAGAAGCCATGACAGAAGTAGCAGAGTTGCATGCCCGCTGTCGCCTGAGAATGTGCTGTGCAAGATTCTGCTTTGCTTCCTAAGATGCCTCTGATGAGCCTTTCAGATATCCATCTGTCCAGCCAGCACTGGAACGGTCAGGGGCGATGCCACTCCTCTGGTCCATCTCAGCTCAGCGCCATGTGTCCTCTACCAAGGCCTTCAGATAGATACTGGTCTCTACTCTGGATCTTTCGAGGTAAATTCACAAACTTTCCTTGGATCATCTTCTCCTTCCTTTGTGAGGCTTCTCTACAAATGAAGGGAGTTAGGAATACACCCAACTGCCTTGTCACTTTTGTCCTGAACAACTGTATACACAAAGAAGCTCCACTTTCTGCCACTGCAAGGTGAAATTGTTGAAATCCACCCGCTATCTGGTATCACACCTCATCCCTCACATTGCTTCCCGGGTGACTTCAGCTCTGCTCATGAGCAGTGGTGTCTACTCAGCATACTAAAAAGTGAGGTGCCAGGGAACTGAGTCCTGAGGCCCTGCAGCCCTGCAGTACCTTAATTTATAAGACCCAGAGAGAGTTCACAGGAAGGTGAGGTAGGGGACCCAGAAGAACCTGAAGCACTGAAAGATCACCTGGGAGACCATCTTCTTCTAGGAAATGGTGACACATCGAGGTGACCAGCTAAGTCTCCAACTTGTCCAAGCATTAGCTCTTCTATGGGAAAGACTAACAGCAAGTCTGAATTCTAGAATATTCTACTCTTTCCTTTATGTAACCCCCTTGAATTTTAAGAAATAAGTTTATAGTAATTTTTCGTAGTTTTTATTCTATAATTATGATTTTTTTTGTATGTGTAAGTAGGTTGGTACATGTCACAGTACACATGTGGACATTAGAGGACAGAGGTCTGAGAGTTCATTCTCTCTTGCCACAATGGGTTCTTGGCACACCAACCTCAGGTTGTTAGACTTATGAGGCAAGTGCTTTTTTACCTGTTGAATAGTCTCATATTTAAATTTTAAAATTCACAAATACCCAAAAGTACAAATCGTATGGATTAATAAATAATACATATCAAGACATACTCACTTTGTGTAATCACTTAACTGTTTCCTTCTTAAGAGCATGCAAAATAGTATCTGAAGAACTAATCCTGCCACTGGAGGGATGGCTCAGCAGGTAAGAGCTCTAGACACTCTAGCAGAAACCATTCAGTTCCCAGAACACACCTGGCGGCTCACAACCATCTGTAACTCTAGTTCCAGAACTCCAGTGCCCTCTTCTGGCCTCTGCAGGCTCCAGACAATGCACACAGATACGTGAACTCAAAAAACAGGTACACTCATAAAATAAAAATAAACATTTTAAAAAGAACCAAACCTAACAATTTATTAAATTAGGATATTGCTACATGCTAAAAACCTTAACTTTTTAAAAAGAACAACTCTAATTTTGAGAACTATAGCTCAGTTGTAGAGTTCTTGCCTAGCATGCAGTAAGCCCTACACTACAAAAAGAAAACTCTTTTTTAAAAAAAAGAAAAAATCTTACAGGACATCATTTATCATTTTTAAGTTAATAAAAGAGTAGAGTTGACCAAAAGGAAAATCAAGCAATTTGCATTTCTCTGAACACCTATTCCTTTACTAAATAGAGGCACTTTAATTTCTCCTTTATGCTATCTGTCAGTCTCTCATGATATTCTGATCTTACTTGCCAACAGGTTAAAAGAGACTGGTTATAGAACCTACTATCTTTGTTCTTCTCAGAAATGCAAACCAAAACCGTGACAAGACTGTTGAGGTTGGCCTCCTGCCTCCAGCATAGCTGTAACCATTTTGTTCCATGCCCACCAGCTATTTCATGTTGTTCCTGTAGTATGCCTGCCAGCCATTGACACAGGAAAATAACTTGACTCAGAGCAGGGTCATGCTGACCACATGCTCTGTTGTGTTCTGTCTGTTATGGGGTTTATAATCTTGTTAAACTTTATAAAAGAGTAGAGTTGACCAAAAGGAAAATCAAGCAATTTGCATCTCTCTTTGAACACCTACCCATTTATTCAACAAAAGGCACTAATGCCTTCTGTTAATCTTAAGAAATTCCACAGCTGTAAGCTTCATGGAGAACCCACCAAATTAAAGGTCAATATGAACTGTTATGTCTAAAGTGGCTTGTGTCTGCCTTCTCCTCCTGAGAAGAAAGCCAGACAAGAACTTTTGAGGTTGTTTTACATGACCTTAAAATTGGTCCCTTAGAGCCTAGGACTGAACTAAAACTCTGACATGTGGGAAGTGTCACTCCCGTGGGACTTGGGGTAGAGCAGTCCAAATTTAAACAATATATCTGGGGAAATGAAAGAGTGTGGGAAAATTAAAGGTTGCTCTTGTGTGTTTGTATAATTTCCGCTTCGGGGCCAAACGGAGTCATATGTAATCAATGGTTTCACATTTTCTGGGACTTGGTCTAGAGCCAAATTGAAAAATAGCTTGTCTCCCACTGAAGACAATCCCCAGGCTTCGAGTCCCCTTTGTGTTGTGAGAACTGTAGTCCAGGACGTTTCCCTCATTCTGAGAGTGGGAGAGCTGAGAGCAGAGAGCGGACGTGCAGACCTGAACGCCTGTGCTGGCCCATTAACACTCTCCAGCTGTTTCAAGACATGCAATCCCAAAATAAAAGAGACGCAGAACATCCATGAGCCTAAAAAGTCACTCGAGGAACACCGGGGCATGAGAGAGGAAGGGACTTTGTGTGACTCTGAGCCATAGCTCAAGTACCGAGGGAAGGATGCTTTCCCGATGGATTAGCTGCAAAGAGACCATGGGGAATGGGGGTGATCTGGGCTCTATTTGGTCATTAGCTGTCTCTAGAGACCCAGGTATGAAAGCGAGTGTGTCATTTCATCCCCAGAGAGTTTGGACACCAAGGGACTGACTGTGGGAGTAGAGGAAAAGTCATCTTCACACACAAGTTTTTGGTTCCGCACCAATGATGGCTCAACTGGAGAAAGGTGCTTGCTATTAAGTCAAATCCCAGGGACCTGAACGGTGGGAGAACTGACTCCTGCAAGTTGTCTTCTGACCTCCACATGAAAGCCATACTTGCACATACATACACACACACACACACACACACACACACACGATAGATAGATAGATAGATAGATAGATAGATAGATAGATAGATAGATAGATAGATTAAAAATACTTATATTATTTTTCCATCCAAATTTGGGGTAATAAAAGAGTTCCTTTTTCATGAAAAAAAATGATGTGGCCCGTTAGACTGTCTCCTATTAAAATAGTGTCATTGTGTGAAAATTGCTCTGTCTTCGTGTAGGGATCGTGATGCTATGAAATAATTCAGCTTCACGTTTCCAGGTCTAGGTTATGCAGAGGCCAAACATAAATATTTCTAACCTTTTTAATATCTAAAATGAATAAGTCGTGGCTGAGCCAGGATGCCTCAGATATGAACCCAGAAGCTGAGCTATGGATAAGCGATTTAAGACAGTGAATTATCTGATCGAGAGTGATCAGGCGGAGTGGTGAATAGAAGCACGGGGTGGTCTGTGGGGTGTTGAGAAGAAAGGTGGGGTGGTCTGGCTTCCATTAGGACAAGGTCACACTGCTTCATCTGTGCAAGGCAAGAGGAATGGAAATAGCCAGGCTACTTGGAAGGCTAGCTGGATAATTCAGGCGAAAGATGATGGACTTGCAGGTGATCCCGCAGCAGTCAGAGTCTGGGCACGTGTTAAAGATCTGGCCAATGGGATTGTGGGTGGGCTGGAAATAAGCGAGTCAAAAGCTTTCTATGTTGTGGCTTGAACAATAACAAAAGCAAAGTTGATATTATCTGAGATGATAAAGAGGAAAAACGTGGAACACATGCAATTTGAGATTTTTAAAGGTGGTCTAATTATATGTCTGGAATCCAGAGAGGAGTTTGGGGCTGCTGTATCAAGCAGGGCATTGTCACTGAGCAAATGGTATGTAGAACTTCTCATGTATGTATGTAGCACACCCCATGGCTTTGTAGAACAGCAGGATAACTGCATTACCTGTGAGTTCTCTGCAGCGGTTCCTGTAAAGTTAAGCCTTGAGGATGAGATAATGCTCAGAGCATGGAAAGAGCTTCAACTATGGGCATGGGGTGATACAACTGAGATACAATGTATAGAGAAGGAAAAGAATTCCATAAAGGTGGTTTCCTGTGACACTCCCACAGGTCAGGAAGAAGCAGAAAAGCAAGGGAGGTAGGCAGAAAAGGAATCTATGCAGGAATCCAGAAGGAAGTGTTGTTTGTCCCGAGAGCCACAGACATGCCAGTACACCACCTATCTAGAGGAGACCTGAGGTCTGTGACCCCGATGGAGAGTAGAGCTCATTAAAACTTTAAACACTGCTGAGCAAAGCAAAGACAAAATCCTATGCCAAGCTCAGTGATGCCCACCTGTATGCCCAGCTACCTGGGAGGTGGAGGCAGGAGGATCACAGATTCAATCGGCCTTGGCAAATAATGAGACCAAAACTAAAGGTTCAAAAATAAATAAAGACAGGGGGTGTAGCCCAGCGACAGAGTGTTTGTCTAGCAAATAGAAGGTTCTCGGTTGAATCCCTAGTACACATAAGTGAATAAACAAATACATAAATAAATAAGCGAGCAGACAAGCCTAAGGAAGACAACCAAATTCTGTTTTGTATACTGAGTCAATTATGATTTTCAAAATATTGGTCTTTATAAAATACATTAAGGACACAACCTATTGGTTAGTGCTCGGGAGTGGTCTGTCTGCAGCTTAAGTAATGTGGCACTGAAGTGATGAATTTATTAAGTTATCACAAAAAATTGAATGCAGACGTGGACCTTATTATTGGGGAAAAGTTATAGATGAGACATAAACAAAAACATACAATTTCACAAATAAAATTCCATTTTAAAAATTCTGATAAGTCACAGTATAGAAATTTACACTAGAGCTTTCACTTTGGGGACAGCACTGGACACTTTACTAAATCTAAGTCCTGTGATGGTGTGCCTTAAAAACCCAAGCTCTCACAATTGTGTGCTAATAGCGCCATCTACTGTCTCACCAGACAATTTTCTTTCTGGAAATCAGATGTGTGATTTGTACTACATTTGGAGAGTTACATTGTTTCACTAGAGTGCATTCTTTCTATACCGCACTCCTAGCTTGTTTCTCTCTTCCTGTGATAAAACACCAACCCAGAGAGATTTTCAAAGTGTACTTGGCTTACAGGTATCCATCTGTCATCGAGGGAAGCCAAGATAGGAATTCAAGGCTGATGCTGAACCGGAGACCACAGAGGAGTGCAGCTTACTGGCTTGCTCACCAAGGCTTGCTCACTTTGCTTCCTTAGGGGCTCAGGTGGCTCCAGGACCACCTGCCCAGCGCTATCAATGCCCACAGTGGGCTGAGCCTTCCCACAGCAATCAGGAAAAGTCTCCGGCAGACAGACATGTCCACAGACCAATCTATGGAGCTCGTTCCTCTACTGAGCTTCCCTTTGCCCAAGTGTCTCTAATTTGTGTTGAATTTTATTTAACGATATAGAGAATTAAAATGTTACTAATCAACCCAAACCTAGCCAATTTTTTACGGTGTACAAACACCAGCTAAAACATATACAAATGCAAAAGCTAACATATGTAGTTAAGGCATCAAATTCTGATTACCAATTGATGCAATTGTGTGTGCTGTGCGTGTGTATGTGTGTGTATATGTGTGTATGTGATAATCGATTTCCACAAAAGCCTGCAAAGGATCACAATTTTACTTGGTAAAATATTCAAACTATTTCTCCAACCTCTTCATTAAATGATTATATTCACAATGCTACTATAGACTTACACCTGTGTATATATTTAAATGAAAAGAAAAATATGCATAACCCCATCACTTATTTAGGAAAAGTGAGAAAACAGAATATATGAGCATATATATATAGGAGTGTGTGTATATGTGTGTGTACATATGAATAAGTGTGTGCACATGTACGTGTGCATATGTGTGTATATGTGTTTATGTGTGTATATAAGTATGTGTGCACATGTGCATGGGCATGTGTGTGTGTGGTGTGCGTGTGTGTATGTGTGCATATATGTTTGTATGTGTGTATGTATGGGTATGTGTGTATGTGCATGTTTAGATGTGTATATAAGTGTGTGTGCATGTTTGTGTGTGTGTGTGTGTGTGTGTGTGTGTGTGAGCATACATGTGTACTGAGTACTATCCTACAGGAAGCAGAAGAGACTAAGTGGAGGAAGCAGAACCAGCAACAAAACTCTCACTATGTCTTTCGAGGCATGGGGTATAGTGCAGTTGGTAGAGTGCTTCCTTAGCACGCATAAAGCCCTGCACCCCATACACTGAACAGGATGGTAACATGCCTATAAGCCTATATTGCTTAGATTTGATCTCAGAGTTTGGGATAAAGATACAGGAGGATCAGGAGTTAAGTCATCTTTGTAGATATATATGTATATATGGCAAGTTTGAGGCTAACCTGGGCTACATGAGGCTCTGCCTCAAAAATAATATACATAAATTAATGAACCTGACCAGCTAGAGTCAGCCTCATAAATATAAATTTAGAGCACAATTCAGTGGAGGAAGAATTCGAGTTAATAAGGCTAGAGGACTAAAAGCCATGTGGAATGCTAGCGATGTAATAGCAGATTTACATAAAGCAGATCTGGCAAAACGTAAAGATTGAAGGTGCTCAACAAGGAGAGTTGTGTAGGGCTCGGTGGGGTCTCATCCCATTGACTAAGAAAACTAAGTAAAACTGATCCAAAAAGCATACTTTGAGAATGAATTCCCAGTACAATTTATTTAATTATAAATCCATATGACTTGTTATTTATATATACAAAAAATTACGTTTAATTTGACCTTAAAACATTCTGAGAAATTTACTAGTCAACTCTTGTGAGCTGGCTCTAGCCAGCCCTGAAGGGAAAGAGTCCAGAGCACAGGAGATTCCTCCCCTCCCTCCCACTCTCTCTCCCTCCTTCAGCGTGGACTTCCCAGCCTTCCAGCCATGCACGTTATCAAGGAGGGACCCAAAGTGCCAGATACGCTTTCATTCTGCTGAGCTTCTCACTGCAGCTCCCAACTGCACACAGCATGCTGGACGGCAGTGACAATCACAATGACAATAGCAATGAGCTCAACTGCAGTCACCAGACTCTAAGGGCACACTATCTGCTGGCCACTTGTGACTTCCATTAAGCTTTGTTAACTTTGACATCTCAAATTACTCAGCTAGGAGAGCCACAGAATGGGGTTTGAATCCAGGTCTATCTTCAGCACAAATATTTTTCAACCGAAGTGAAAGGCAACTGAGGATCAAGGTCCTTTCTGTGTGTCAGGAATTATTTCATGTAGGGGACCGGAGTGATGGCTCAGCGGTTAAGAGCACCAGCTGCCCTTGCAGAGCACCCAAGTTATGTCCCCAGAACCCATGGTGGGTGGCTCACAACTGCCTATAACTCCAGCTTGAAGAGATCCAATGCTTTCTTCTGCCTTCTGCAGGCACCTGCCTTCATGAACACATAATTTAACATAAAATAAATATTCTTAAAATTATCTCATCTTAGCAGAGTTCATCATGATGCTAGGCCAGGTGCCTGAAGGACTGGCTTATGTGAAGCTAAGGCCTTAGCTAGTTAATCATAGTGAGTCTAGGATTAAGGTAGACAAGTCAGGCTCAATTCTCACCCCATACATGACAAAAGAAACTTCCACATCAAGCCAATGAACCTCTAATTCAAATCACACACACACACACACACACACACACACACACACACACACACACACACAAAAGCCTTTTGTCACAGCCTTTTGCCCAATTCCTACATTTGTGCCAGTTTACAAAATCAAAAACTTTGGAATGAGACCGAAAACCTTTGTTCTCAGTCAAACATTTTGTGTGGTTAATATTTCTCCCAGCCTTTCCCTAGAGGGATCTCTAGCTTCTAACCAGGGTATCTTTACACAAGACAAAATCAATTGCTCAGAGCTATGGGAGACTTCCAGAGGCTGCGTATGAAATGACAATGGCTGTAGGTGACCATAAGTGCTGCTCACTAGAGTAGAGGCTTATAGAGGCCAGGGACCACTCTATGTCCATACCACAGATCCCTGAACAGAACTTGTGTGATTTTCACAGTTCCAGAACATATAGTCGGATTTAGCACTCTTAGCAGTAGGTGTAATGTCAACAAGCATTCCTTGATCCATGACATTGGAACGCTGGTGGTGGGAAAAGCCAAACGTGCCCGCCAGAGCCCCTTTCATTTAAGAGCAATGGCGACCTGAGTCAAGGCTGCATTCCTGGAGAACTGCCAAGGTTAGTGTGACACCAAAACCATGAAACATGCAAGAGGGGTCAAAGGGCTCTGGCAGGACAGAGCATAGCAAGCTTGGTGCCCACCAACAGGTTTTGCCTTTCTCTCTGCCCCCCTGGCTAAACCACAGATTACATGCCCTATGCGATCCACCAAGGTGTAGTCCCTTATATGGCCACTTCCTCCTCCTGAGGTTGACTACCAAGGTCCAAATGTCAAAGTATTGATGTCTGGCAACCAGAAGCCCCCTTTTGGCTGCCATAATTAACATGCCACAGAAGCTGACATAGGAGGTCACAGTTTCAGAGGAAAGAATGCTCTCAGCCAGAGACACAACAATGACTCCACTGATTGTCACCTCTCCACGCTGCACTCCTCAGGCAAAGACTGAAGTATGGTGTCAGCTTTTGTGCCTGGTCCTGTTTCTCAAAGGGAAACTAAGCAACTACGCCACAATAAAATCAGAGTCTCTCTAGAATGCAGACGATCTATGGGAGCATTTCAGTGCCTTGATGTTAAGGTCAATGGGGAAAAAAACCACAAGATTCAGACAAATCCTTCAGGAGTCAATGCTTGGGTCATCCTATCCTATACTGAGGTGCCTAGTAGAGAAGAAAAAAAAAAAGACTATAAATTGAGTGATATAGGAAGGTAGTGATAAACACTAGCTAAGACATGTGAGCAGTTATTGGACAATAACCTGGAATTGTGTAGGTCTTCTAATGTTGTGATATAATCAAGACGCTTTGACTTTATTAGTACCACATTAACTATTCCCCCTCCTATTTAAGTTACAAGATGTTGGCGGAAGAGTGACCCCCCGAAATCCTTCCAAATGAGGAGGGATGTGGCCTCCTCATTTATTTGCGCACGTAGTGGTCGCGATGCCTAGATGGAGCCGTGGCTTCCCTGTTACCCTGGTCTGAAGATTAAGTGTGAACTAGCAGAAGGTGTGTGGGGCGAGTTTCATAAAGAAAAGCCAAGGAAGCGAGTTTCATAAAGAAAAACTGACAACTTCTGGAACATTTGCAGTGAGGCCTGCGATAAATTTTCCAAAGACAGCGTGAGAATGGAAGTCAGTAATATGAAGATATAAAATTTCACAAATATGTATCACGCAGCATATTCCTGTAACATTTTAATTCTGTGAGTCAACTCCTTAAGATAATCAGGCCTTTGCTGTTGTTAGACCATTATCGGTTTTCCTGCTCACTTTAAAGGCTTTCCTTCTGTAAGAATGCATACAACTGTTGTCTTTAGGTGAAGTGGAAACTTAAGGCTTCTTTGGGAAGTTGGTTGGATGGTGTTTTACTGGGGCGAACACGTGAAGGGACATTTCATTGCAGTGGGCACAGGTGTGAAAGGCTGAGGCAGACTCATGAAGGAGTGTTTCGCTGAAGCAGACACAGGAAGAGAGGATGTTCTGCTAAAGCAAGCATGTGAAAGGACGTGATGAGGGATTCTTTGCTAACAACACACATGCATTGGTCCGCCTTACATTGTGTAGTTGAGCTGCATCTGTCGGGGATGCCATAGAGAGAAATGCAGCAAAACATTTCTGGTGATGTGCTGCAGTTTGTTATCGCTCCCAAGAACTTAGGCTGATTGGATGCTCGTGCTGAGGCAAGGCACGTGGAGAACACGTAATGTTTGGAGGGTATAAATAAGACTTGACAGAGCGATGGAGACAGAGCTTGACTTGCTGCTACAGCTACCTGTGCAATGCTTGGGGGTCTGCATCTTTACTTTCCTGAGAGGCACAGCCAAGAGCTTCTCCGGGTGTCCCTTTTGGTCCCTCCTGATGAGGAGGCTGAGGCCTGGCTGTCTCTGCTAGGTCATGTCACCACTGTCCCTAACCTGACTCTACCGAACTGGACTGCTGGTGTATCCGTGTGGTGTTTGCTCGTTGATTGAGCTGCTGCTGCCTGCCGACCTGTGTATTGAACTGCCAATTTCCAGACAACACAGAGGGGAGTTGCTCCAAAGAACCTTTCTTAACAGGTCCACTTCCCCTCCCCACCCTGTATCCTTTCTTTTCCACTATCTCTAGTGGGAGGTGGGCTACAAGAAAGGTTAAAGTGTTTAGGAACCATCATTAAAAATAGGATTTGAAAAATAAAAATTGAGTTTAGGAAATCACTGAGTCCCACTGTCAGCTACTTTGCGGTACAAGGAATTGACCCACAGCCTTGTGTATACTGGGAAAGAACTGAGCCCCTGGGCTGCCCCCAAATGTTCTCTTTGCACCATTGATTTTCTTCTTATGAATTGTAAGGGCTTCCAAAAGTGAAAAAAAAACAATATTAACCAACCAATATTAATATAATAATAGTAGGCTATCATTTAAAGAAATACAGTCTCAAAAAACCAAAAAAAGGAATACAATTCTACATCTAAACACATTTAAGTAAGCTTATTATAAATAAAAATTATTCAAATAAAATTAAAATTCATTTTTAATATGTTACTTGACATTTTAAATGACTTTATATCTATTTGTTAATTGGATTCTGAATGCTGTCTGGTTTTGATGGTTTGCACATCTTAAGAAGAGAGCTGAAGTGGTTTGCATTTAACAATAAGCAAACACTTCTGATTGCTTCTTCTCTCTTTGCTAATTATCATGTTCATTTGATAGCTGTCACTTAAAACTTATGATCTGGCTATAGGACTGCATTCTTATTTAAACCCACAAATGTGTTTCTCCACATTTGCAGTCTCTTCCCAGGGATGTAATTTTTACCCGGTTTTATTTTGTGTCCTGTAAGGTTAAACCAGCAAAGACAGTGTGAGAATGTATGGCTTCTCCGAGGCCCTGGGGGTGGGGGAGGAAACACAGCCGCTCACCCGGCCCAGGACCAGAGCTTGTCCTCACTGCACTTAAGTGGACTCTTACATGTGTTCAGTCTGCTTCTTAGTGACTTCCAGCTCCCTGCGGCTGTGCACAGTAGATGTGCACTTGAGGCTTTAATTTCTTCAGGTTTATGTTTTTCTGTGATCTATCTTCACGGATATTCCATGAAGCCTTGAGAAAGAAGTTTTATTCCCCTCCCAAGGAAAGGAAGTGCCCTCCCTGTCTGCTGGAACCATTTGGTCTAAAGCACAGTGGGGTGTTCAGGGTCTCCTGATTTCCTGATTGTCTGCAGGTGATGAATGTATTGTGGAGAACAGGGCGGAGTTCCCCATCCATCCCCTTTCTATCTTTTGGGTTCTGTAGTTGTCACTTGGCTCTACTGTGTCAGGTGGATATCATATGCAGCGGCTATGTCTTCCCTGTGTCAGGTGGATATCGTATGCAGCGGCTATGTCTTCCCTGTGTCAGGTGGATATCGTATGCAGTGGCTATGTCTTCCCTGTGTCAGGTGGATATCGTATGCAGTGGCTATGTCTTCCTGATGATCTTCCTCATTCCTTCTACAGTATTTGCCTTTCTTTCACTTTGCTCTGTCTGATGTGAGGACCGCCACCCTGCCGTCTTCGGTTAACACCGCATGACACAGCCTTTCCTACACTTGGACTCCACAAGTGCCCTTAAAGCTAAGTGAGCCGCTGGCACAGTAGACAGCACATGGCCAGAACTTGCATTTTGGCTTTGTTTAATCCATTTGGACACTATTTGCCCTCTGACTGACCTGGAATTATCAATGAAGACCAAGCTGGCCCAAGACCTCTGCCTCTCTGGTGCTGGGATGAATGGGTGTGCGCTACCACGCCTGCATTCATGATATGACTTTTTGACTGGAGAACCTGTTTCACTTACCGCTGACATAATTAATAGTTTAAAAGCTTACTACTGTTATTTTGTATGTCATTTTCTGATCCTTGACAGTCAAGCATGCCAAGGATACACAATAATTAGATCCTCGTACCATTCACAAAACTCAATTCAAGGTAAATGTTCAAGGTAAGATTCACACACATAAAGCCACTCTAAAAAAACAAAGGGAGAGAGTGGCCTTCTTTGTTTCTTTGTGGCAGTCCAAGCTAGCCTTGAACTCATATACTCTAGTCTGGCCTCAAATTTCAGGACACTCCTGCCCTTGTCTTCATTTTCTAAGTGCTGCAATAACAGTTGTGATCCACCAGGTCTGGGAGGGGAAAGCTTCTTGACATTAATATTTATTTTAGACTTGATACCCAAACACAAACAATTAAAACTTGTCAAGAAAAGCTATATCAAGCAAAAAAAAAAAAAAAAAAAAAAAAACCTAACAGAAAGCTAACAACACAAGTGGGAAGATGTGTTCAAACATGTCTGGAAGGGGGTCAAAATTCCACACATATAAAACGTTCTATAAGTCATAACTATAAAGTTAAATTAAGGGTAAAAGACTTGAAGAGATATTTGTTTGCAAAAACCAAACTCAACCATTAGAGACAGCATATTAAGCCCAAAATGAGACACTATTTCACACGTATTAATGTCAGCCTTGTGGGACCATGTTAGCAGGCAGATGTAAGAACTGGGACGAGTGAGTGAGCCCAGATCCCGGGAGTGACAGAAAGCTGAGACCCTTAGGAGTGGAGCTGCTCCCTTCCTGTAGCTGTACCTGCTCTGGAACAAGTAACCATGACACCCCACTGAGAGGAACCAGGGGCAGTCAGTCACATAAAGTAACAGCTGGAGTTCCCCACGTTAATGAGGTATCTGGATAGCCTTGTGCTTTCAGCCCATAATCCTCCCTTCCTGGGTATTCCTCCACTGAAAGGTATTTAATCCCTGGTTCACCCTGAATAAAGTCTACTCATCCAATATCCATCATCAAATAAAGCAATATAAACAAGCAAGGATAGATAGCCTTAGAGAGCCGCTTCCTTGAGGATCGCCACGGATAAGGCCTGCAACTCAAAGGCTGTGCCTAAGACTCTGGAGGAAGCCTTTCTCCCCTCCAGTCCCTCTGGTATACTCGGCCCTTGTTTCCAATCAGACCACATTCTGCCTGACCCAAGCTCCACCTCCCCTCTCTCCCTGGGCTCGTGGATGCTCTGAGAGGAAGCATAAACCATGGACCCCTGTTCCTAACTCAAGGTGGTACCCAGAGCGAAGACCAGGAACCACAGCCTTCATCCCAGACTCTGCTGTTTCCCCTTCCAGTTCAGTGAAGGAAGACACTGGGCTGTGGACACCTGTGCCCAGGCACCCCTAGTGGAGAAGCAGAATGCAGTGCAACATATTAAGTTAGATATTTAAAAAAAAAAAGATACCAAATGTCAAGGTCACTTTAAATTTAAAATGGAGCTGGGGTATAGCTCAGCGGTAGAGAACTTACCTAGAAAAAAATGAGGCCCTGGATTTAATCTCTAGCACTGAAACAAATTGTCACTAGAACCGACATATGACCTTGCAATCCCACGTATTTGTGTGTGTACAATCAAATGGAAACAAGAATCTCAAAAAGAGATCTGTGCCCCCGAAGATCTTCATTGTGAAATTGTTCATAAGGACTAAAACTTGGAAATAAATTCAATGTCCATGAAGAGATGTGAAGTAGGATAGGGAAATGTGATGTATCCTACAGTAAAATATTGCATCTTGTAAGAGGACAATCGGGGGGTGGATAGCTGGCGTAGAGCTTAAGAGCACTTGCTGTTCTTCCAGTGGATCAGAGTTCAGTTCCCAGCATCTGTGTAGGGCACCTCACAACCACCTACAACTCCAGCGCCAGGGGAATATGACGCCCTCTTCTGGCCACCACAGGCACTGCACTCACATCATGTGTATACACACACACACACACACACACACACACACACACACACACACACACCTTAAAAGGAAAATCCTTCCATTGGCAACAACAGAGTTCAGCCTGGGGAAACTACGCTAAGTGAAGGAAGTAACAAAAGAACAACCTGAATGTTTTCACGGAGGAGAACTAAACTAAGGAAACTGTTTGAAACAGAACAGAAAAGAGATTTCCAGGGCTGGGGGCAGGAAACCGAGGAAAGTGTTGCTCATGAGCATAAAGCTTCAGAGATATAAATGAGTAGATTCTAGAGATCTCATCTTGAACACAGAACTTGTGGGTAATATAGTGCTGTGTGGAAAAGACAGGAGAGCTTATGGTAAATGTTCCAACTCTCACAAGTGTGCACGTGCACACACTCACACATACTCACACACTCCTACACACACTCACACTCATATACATACACACACTCGCTTACACACTCATACAAAACTCACACACTCACACACATACACACTTATACACACAATCAGACTCACACACTCATATATACACTCTCACACACACACTCACACACATACACACTCATACACACACTCATATACATACACACTCACATACTCATACACAACTCACACATTCTCACACACACTCATACTCACACACTCATATACATATACACACTCACTTACACACTCATACACAACTCACACACTCACACATACACACACTCAGACTCACACACTCATACACACACACACTCTCACACACACACTCACACACATACACACTCATACACACACTCATATACATACTCACACACTCATACACAACTCACACATTCTCACACACACTCACACACACTCATACTCACACACTCATATACATATACACACTCACACACTCATACACAACTCACACACATACATATGCTCACACACTCACACACTCTCACACACACACTCACACACTCACACACTCACACCCATACATGCACTCATACACACTCATACACACTCATACACACTTGCACATACACTCACACACATATGTGTGCATGACTCGTGGAGGTGATGTGTGTATTCAGCACTTTATGGTGATAGCAGCACAGTTGCACATATCCATTCAAGCTCAGCAAATGTATAACTCAACATGTACAGCTTCGTGTAGTGTATTTATTATACCCCAATAAACACTGATGAGCTGGGCGGTGGTGGCGCATGCACGCCTTTACTCCCAGCACTTGGCAGGCAGAGGCAGGTGGTTCTCTGAATTCAAGGCCAGCCTGGTCTACAGAGTGAGTTCCAGGATAGTCAGGGCTACACAGAGAAACCCTGTCTCAGAAAACAAAATAAAAAAAATAAACAACAACAACAAAAAATACAAGAAACAAAACAAACAAAAAACCCACTGATGTATTACTAAATTATATTCACATTAGAAAAGCTGACAGCAGAAAGAGAGAGATCTATCATTGTGACACTTAAAAGCTGTCAACATTATTATTTATCTGCATATTCATTCAAAGAGAATATTTCATTATAATGGATATAAGTATGCCAGGATCACGTAAGCCAAGAATAATAGACTTTTTCAAGTAATCCATTACCTTCCCACGCCCTGCCAGGTTACAGAGTCTTAAAACTTTGCAATGTTGCTTTTTTTTTTTAATTTGTGTGTGTGCACATGCACACATAAATTTATATATTTACATGCAATGGAATTTAATTCAGCCCTTTAGTGCAGAAATTCTGCAGTAAGCAACAACTATAATGAACCTAGACAATATAACCCTATGTAAAACAAAAATCCCTTGTAACTTTAGGTTTCTGAAGGATCAAGTTCTCTTGCTGACCCCAACATCAGAAATAAGAAAAATCTGTCAAATAAAAAGAAAGAAACCTTATACAACTAGACAGAAAACTTTTTACTTATCGATATGTTAGAAAGCTTATGATACATTTTGAAGATAATAAGTTGTCTTTAATAAGTGTCATTTAAGCTGACCTTGCCTCTTTGTAAGGCAAAGCAAAGCTAGGTTTCTGTTTAGAAAAGACAGAGCCACAACTTGCTGTGACTGTACGCTGCGACTGGAAAAGCGAGTTCCTACCATTTTAGGCAAAGAAGCACTTAACTAAAGACAAACAAAAATGTTGAATTTCAGCACAATCAAGTCTGAAAGCACTGATGTTTCTTAAGGGCATATCTTTTCTCTCGCTAGCCCATCCTGGCTTTCTCGCAGTTTTAACACACGCAGATGAACATACCCTGAACCCGAGAGTGTGTGCTGAACAGAAGCAGCAGCAAGCTAGTCTGGGACTGGCTGTTGGAAGGAGAGGGAGCCCTGTCAAGGGAGCTCCAGAGTGCTCTCTTTTCTCCTAGAAAAAGAAGAAGGAGAAAGAAGGCAACATTCAAGCCTTGGCAAGGAGGAAGTGAGGAAGAACCATGAGACTCAACGGCGGGCGTTGAACTGCTGTTGAAATAGCTTCCTCAGACGCATCCAAGGAAGCTTTAACTCTGCAACTCAATGAAATGGACAGAGAAATAAACAAAAGCAAGTCATGTGTAGGCAACAGGATTTACAGAGTCACAGAGCAGTCATGATGTTCGTGGGAAATGAAGAGAACCAGAAATCGGTACATGAAGCAAAATATGCCAAACTCAGAAAAACAAATGACACATTTTCTCTCGTCTGTAGAAACACACACACACACACGGTCTCTCTCACATACTTTCTCTCTCACACACATATACATAGACACTCATACACACACACACACTCAAACATACTCTGACACATACTCATACTATATTTGTGTTAAGTACATGAAACTAGAAAGAGGTCATGAGCAAAGAAGATGTACTAATAGAGAGGAGGAAGGAAAAAGGAAGTGGAATACATGAGTCATGAGAATAGAGTGGGGGCTGTCTAGAAGAAGGAAGGGGTCCACCATAGGGAAGCAGGGGCTGGGGGAGGGCAATGGGGGACTGGATGAACTATGACAAAGTCCAATGACACATTGTATGAAAATGCTATAATGAAAGCTGATACTTCGTACGACACTTTAAGAAAAGACATTAATTTTTAAAATAAATTCTAGCTAGAGGGATGGCTCGCTGATTAAGAGCACTGACTGCTCTTGCAGAGGATCCAAGTTTGGGTCTCAGCACCTAATGGTGGTTTATGATTGCCTGTAACTCCAGTATAGAGGATCTGATGCCCTCTTCTGACCCCTGAGAAGATCTATCTACAGATACATTGTGTACTTGTAGGTACAAACACACATATACATTAATAAACTAAATAAAATAATAAGTAGAAAAGAATTTCAGTATGCCATCCTGACTAGATGTCAAAGCAGGAGATACTTTGAATATAAAATGGACCAAAAGCAACATCAACTGTAACCTTGAGATGTTCAACCATTTTAGCTGTGAGAACAGATTCTGCTGACATAAAAGTATGGAGGGCAATTTCATTGGAACTTCCTTAGGGCATAACAATACATTAGAGCAAAGGGAAAGTTCAAAAATAAAATCTCTTAACTCATTTGTTAAGCACAAAACAAAATCTACAAAGAAAAGGAATGGGAAGCCAATGTTGCAAACAGCAAGAAAAAGAAACATTGAGATTCAAGACTCGGATGTCTTGTTTCAAAACAGTGGCAGCAGACTGGCTGTCTTGGCTGACACTGTCTGGAAACCCTCCAAAAGCAATGAGGGAAGAGAAAGGAACGCAATAAATCTATTTTGGGTGAACATAGAAGACGGTTTATCTTATCCAATTTATCCAAACAACAGAGCAGGTGAAAGGGCCTTTGATTGCAGTGAGAATCAGGCAGGCAGATGATCCCAAAAAAGTGGGGAGGAAAATATTGAAACTGGCTATCTCAGAAAGAGTCAGAACAAAAGTACATGAAGCACAGAGGTGCGGGGTGGGGGTGGGGGTGGGGGTGAGTCACAGCCACTTGTGTCCCTGGGAAGTGTGAACCAACTGTAAGAGTCAGCTTATCTCTAACACACCGGGGCCCGAGGAACAGAAAAGGAATGTTGGTTTGGTTTTGTAAACAAGGTCTCACATAAGCAAGGATGGCTTCAAATGTCCTATGTTGCAAAGGATGGCCTTGAACTTCTCATCTACATCCCTAGCGCCAGGATCATATATAGGCGCCATGCCTGGTTTCATGCAGTGCTAGGAATTGAACCCAGAGCCTCAGACATGCTCGGTGAGCACTCTACGACCCGAACCACAACCTTTGCTTCCTGGCAGTGGAAGAGAAGCTTTGCCTCCCTTCAAGAACCAAACAGACCAGCTCGAGAGATGGTTCGGCGGTTAAAAACTCTTATTGCTCTTCCAGAAGACCTGAGTTTGGTCCCCAGCATCCACGTCTAGTGGCTCACAACTACCTGGAGCTCCTTCTTGTTGAGCCATGACACCCAGTTCTGTTCTGGACTCTGAGGACACCTCTACACATATGGTATTAACTCCCTCCCTCTTTCCTACTGTCCTACGAACTCCCTTGGATGGAGTTGTTTCATGAGAGACAAGAACATGCAGCAGGGATACGGATGAGCAAAGGCATGCTGAGGAACTGGCTTGACAGGCAAGAGCAGGGTAAGCATGGGAACCTGAATGTGATGCCCATCCCACGCCCTGCCCCCATCCTTCAGCCCTGCTCCTGCCCCCTCCCCTGCCCTTTGCCCTGTTCTACCCAGTGCACCTACAAAAAAAAAAAACAGTGAGGGTTTATAATCTTAACACTTGAGGTCAGAGACACGCAGATCCTGGGAGCTCACTGGTCAGTATGTCTCTTATAATAGTATAAAGGTAAGTTTTGGGTTCAGTGGGGGAGCTTGGCTCAAGGCAGTAAAGAGGAAAGCAATAGAAAATGACACCAACCATCTTGTGGTGGCCTCTGCATATGCCAGCCCCAGTGCACATACCTGCACACTCACACACATAAATACATACATATGTGCATGCTTGCATACATATATACATACATACATACATACATACATACATAAATACATACATACATACATTTTAAAGGAAATACAGAGAAATAACAGTGTTAGAAATCAGAAAAGAGGGGGAAGTTGAAGACCAAGTACAAGATGGCACCAGAAGAAGCAGAATGGGATTAGGTACTGCTGAAAATACGATAAACGGCATGAAAGATAAATGTGAAGTGAAGTCACCAAGGTCAAGAGAAAAGATATTAAAAGTCGGGCTGGAGGTGTGTCTTCACAGCCAGAGTGCTGATGCAGCACCCAAGTTTGACAGTCCAGTCGAGCCAAGAGAAAGAGGAATCCATGAAAGGAATTCCCAATTCTCACCTTAAATAAAAGTTCAGCATCAGGTATATCTTCCGAGGAAAGAAGCCAACACTATGAAATCAGCAAGAAGCCAATTCTGTGGATGTCATATAACTTTAGGAATACAGGTGTGCACATGGGGAACCTATGGGCGTTTATTGAAATACTGCTTGTTATTAGCATTTTGTGGCAAGTTCTCATGTATCCCCCAGATAGACTCAAACTCACTTTGTTGCTGAGACTTGCCTTGAGCTCCTGACCCTACTGCCTCAGTCTCCCAAGTGCTAGAATTATGGACAAATGGCTGCTGGAATTTGAGCAAAAGTTAGTACTGATAAAGATGGATATAGTCATGCTTTAAATAGATTAGACAACTTAGGTAAAACAAGTTCATTCAAAAAACTCACAAACTGCTGAACTGACTCAAAAAGAAATAGAAACTCTGGGAAAATCCCTTTTTAGAAAACAATCCTAGAAGTTGAATTTACAACAAAATATTTGCACAGAGTCCAGGCACAGGTAAATTCCCTAAGCATGTGCACATATGCACAGCACACACACATGTGCACATATGCACAGCACACACACATGTGCACATGTGCACAGCACACACATGTGCACATATGCACAGCACACACACATGTGCACATATGCACAGCACACACACATGTGCACATATGCACAGCACACACATGTGCACATATGCACAGCACACACATGTGCACATATGCACAGCACACACACATGTGCACATATGCACAGCACACACACATGTGCACATATGCACAGCACACACATGTGCACATATGCACAGCACACACACATGTGCACATATGCACAGCACACACACATGTGCACATATGCACAGCACACACACATGTGCACATATGCTCAGCACACACACATGTGCACATATGCACAGCATACACATGTGCACATATGCACAGCACACACATGTGCACATATGCACAGCACACACATGTGCACATATGCACAGCACACACACATGTGCACATATGCACAGCACACACACATGTGCACATATGCACAGCACACACACATGTGCACATATGCACAGCACACACACACATGTGCACATATGCACAGCACACACACATGTGCACATATGCACAGCACACACACATGTGCACATATGTACAGCACACACATGTGCACATATGCACAGCACACACACATGTGCACATATGCACAGCATACACACATGTGCACATATGCACAGCACACACACATGTGCACATATGCACAGCACACACATGTGCACATATGCACAGCATACACATGTGCACATATGCACAGCACACACATGTGCACATATGCACAGCACACACATGTGCACATATGCACAGCACACACACATGTGCACATATGCACAGCACACACACATGTGCACATATGCACAGCACACACACATGCTTAAGGAAGTAGACCAGAGAATTCTTCCTCATCCAAGCCAGGCAAATATCACAAGAAACTAGAGATGCAAGATGTCAGTTCGGGAACTTTAGAAAATTCCACTGGAATTTTCTCCCCTCCTGGAAGCGAAAGGTCATAAAGACCATAGGCACCTCTCCTGTCCGGAAGGGAGGGGCTAGTTACAGTCCTCAGACCACGAGGAGGAGGGGCCAACCACCAGAGCTCATAGACTCATTCGGATACCATTGGCCACCCACCTCTTTCCCTATAGGCCAATCAGTTTAAACGTCACACTGCTCTGCCAATCACATTGTGCCTAATGGGTGCTGCCTGGAGAACTGTATAATGGCTCAACGGACAGGCTGTGCGTGCTCATTCTCTCTCTCCATGTGCAGGGCGACTCCAACATGTTGGAACAATAAATTCCTCTTGCTTTTTGCATCAGTTCCCAGCTCTCACTCAGGGAGTCCCCAGTAAGCTAAAGCTCTCCAGCGTCTTACAAGACCACTAGACCCCATGGCAGTGATTCTCAACCATCCTAAGGCTGAGGCTTTAATACAGTTCTTCATGTTGTTGTGACCCCCAACCATAAAATTGGCTTTATTGCTACTTCATAACTGTAATGCTGCTGCTGTTATGAATCACAATGGTAACGTGTGTGTTTTCTGTTGTTCTTAGACGACCCCTGTGAAAGGATCATTAAACCTCCACAGGGATCGGCACCCACAGATTGCAAACCATTGCCTTCTGTCCTTCTCTGTCCCCTTGCTTTCTCTGCCTCTTCTCCCTTCGCCAGACCTCCTTCCCATGTCCCAGATAAGCTTCCTTTTATACTGGACCCATCATTGGGCTAAGATGGGGGGGGGGGCGGCACTAAGACACCCCTTCCCACGGCGTCGTACCTCGTGTTACAAAGCATCAGTGTGTGTGTTCATATGTGCATTTGGAGGTCAGAGGTCAATATCAAGTGTCTTCCTCACTTCCTCTTCATCTTATTTTTCGAGACACTGTTTCTTTCTTGAACCTGGAGCACAGGACTGGCTGACCAGCAAACCGTTGCATCTTCTGTCTCTACTTTCCCAGCGTACAGGCTTGCCCGGCATTTACTGGGCTGGTTGTTGTTGTTGTTGTTGTTGTTGTTTTAAAGGGTGCTGGGGATCAAACTCTGGTCATCATGCTTACGGGCAAGCATTTTACCTACTGAACTATTCGCCCAGCCTTTGAAACTGTTTGCCATCGACCTGAAAAGTCACAGACCTCTGTACCCAAAACTGGTTTCATAATGGCACTAAAAACAAAGTTGGCAGTGACTTCCAGTCTAGAGATGAAGGGCAAAACACTTTCCTTTTCCTTTTCAGCTTCGGAGGCATCTGGCAACGTCTTAGCCTGAATGTAACAGGAGGGGAGCCCCACCCAGACCGCAGATACCAGAATGTAACAAAAACCGGAATCTGCAAATAGCACATGCCCTTAGAAAACAGAACCTGCTGCCCCGTGTGAAGGACAACCCGGGCCTGAGTAGCTTCTAATTACGACCTGCATTTTCAACATGGGATCCTGCTACAATCTATTTATTAAATATATTTTATTTTCATGGGGCATTAACAGGGCTGAGTAAAATTCTCCAGTTTCCTTATTTTCTAGGCTTCCTAATATGCTTCAGACCCATTTTATTATGTCTCAAACTCAGGACAAAAGGCTAGCTGGGGTGCCTTTTTAACATATCAAAGAGGACCTGGCCACCAGGTTCTCCCAGACGCTTTCAGTACTTGTTAGGACTCCTCCTGACTGGCATACTCCACCCCCTACCCTAAACTCTCCAGCCCAGGGGCTGAGCTTACCTTCCCCCACCTCCCACCTTCTCACCCCCCAGCTTCTCGAATTCCTATATAAATTCAGCAATTTTGGCTACTGGTCCTTTTTTAACCTCTTGGACTCTTGGTCTCTGGGTTCCCAGGCAGTCTCTCTGCTCCTCTCTCCTCTCACCTCACCCTCCTGGGTCAGTCTGGACCCTTCCAGATGCCTCTGGCTATGCTCTGCATCATTTCTACAGTAAAAGCTCTCCTCTACCATACCTAGGAGAGTCCTGTGGTCATTACTGTTTTTAATAAATGCTTGTCCTTTACCAATGAGTGAGGATACAGGTGCAACAAAAGGGTTGTGTTCCAAGATTTCTGTCAGTCATTGGGAACACAGATGTCCTTCTAGCATTAGCAAATGTAATTAAGAAGAAATATCAGTGTATGGAGGGTGAGAATAAAGATGATATTGTTGGCATTTCATCTAGGCTCCGCCCCACAGTTACCTGGCAACAGCTAGGTGTGCCTGACTCACTATAAAAGGGGCTATTTGCCCACTCCTCTCTCTCTTGCCCTCTCGCTGCTCTCTCCTCTTTTTCTGCTCCTCCTCTTTCTCCATTCCTCCTCCCCCTCCACATGCTCATAGTCAGCCTCTTCTCCTCCTCCTTCTCCTCCTCCCCTCCTCTTCTTCTTCCTCCTCCTCCTCCTGGTGAAAGTGTCCAGTACTGTCAACATTAGCTCCCTCTTTTGCTAACCCACAGTTATTTTAAAGCTCTCCTCCCCGTCCTCTTCCTCCGCTCTCCGCCTCTGTCTCCGGCTCCGTCTCCATCTCCCCACCCCTCCCCTGAATAAATTCTATTCTATACTGTACTGGCCTGTGGCTGGTCCCTCAGAGGGAGAAGGGATGCCTCCGCCTGGGCCCCACAGAGGCACCCCGTGCCTCCACACCTTACTACACTCTACCACTCTACCAAACAATTCCTTCTCTCTTATCTTTTTATAAAACACAACAGATATGATGGTTGGATAAATGGAGACCCAAGGTGGTTTATAATTTACTTCCAGATATGAAACCTTACAGTACAGGTTACACAACAAATATCCTAAAATGTTTTGGCACAGCTTGCTTGACCCATACACTTTATCTTTACTGGAGAGCCTCTCGAAGTATTATGCTGTCAAAAAATATGTTACCTTGTGTAAAATACTACCTTTTGTGCCTGCTTGTAATCTAGCCCTCTTTTGCTAACCCACAGTTATTTTAAAGCTCTCCTTTGGAGCTATGACTATATTCAATTAGCTATACTGAACATTTTTTATATTCTATGCACTGTACTGAGCATGTTTATGTATTGCCACAGTCCTCAGAACAACCTTTGTAAGTGATCATCATTATTACCATAGAATTTAGGTTCCAAGAGGAAAAGTAATTTTCCCAAGGTCACTTAAAAACCATAGATCACTGAGACACTCTGTTCCACTCGCAGGATCTTTCTGTCCCATGCAATGATCTCTGTGCTCTGCCCACACAATAAGATTGTGGCAGTTCGAGAAATGGACAGAGTGCTATCTGGGGCATTCTGTTATTTCTGGCTTCCTCCTAGATCACAGACTCCTACACACTTAAAAAGAACAGTAGCGCCCAGCTCTGTGGCTAGGATCAGCCAGAGCCCAGCTAGTGAGCATGGACACAAACAACAGTGTGATCTTCTTGTAAATAGCGCATCTCTCTTCCCAGCCTCCCGTCCCTGACATGGGGACAAAGGAACAAGGGTAGCTCCTGCTGACTTGGCACTGTGGGAAATGGGACCAGCAGCTGTCTTCAGCTCAAGGCTAAATCAACAAAGAGCCTCCTTCTCCTTCAGGCTTTGAGTTTGAATTAGCTCCGTATGACAACAATGTTTCCACCCAGTGCTGTTCCAGACTTTGTGTCTCTAAGGCTGATAGGCAAAGAACAGTAGAATCCAACTTGGATCCACTTTAGAAAGGACTTGGTGAAAGTGTCCAGTACTGTCAATATTAGCTCCCTTCTTGGTTGAAAGGGGACAGTGTCTCTCCTCTCTGTATATCTTGGGTTGGCTTTCTTCAGAGTGAGTGTAGACCCCCTGGCTCTTCCAGAATACCAAATCTCTCCACCCCTTTACTCCCAGGCTTCAGACTTACACAGTCTTTTAACATCCAAAAACTCAACAAGAGAAGGATCTTTTGTTCTCACAGGAGTCTGGAAAGACTTGTAGCTGTGTTCAGGAAGATAGGACATTTCAAGGGCCAAGATTGTCACACACTGTTACTATGAAAAGAATGTGTGTTTACACCCCACCCGCACCTGGGGAGAGGCAGTGGGTTCTCAAAGGAATATATTTTATCAGACAACTTTTTAAAAGTTTTTTTTTTTTTTTAGAAGGGAACAGGTGTGCACTACACTGGAAGGGATTAATAAAGCTGACACACCAGCAGAAGGTAACACTGTTGGCTGAATTAGCAGGGAATGCCAAGCCCATGGGAGGGGGACGATGGCTTAAAATGTTGAGTTCGAGGCACCTGTAGGACATTAAAATGGGGCAATTTCTTGGAGAGGGAGATGAATCAGGAGCATAGGAAGATTGATGTTTAATATAAAAGCATTAAATCATAAAATAGATCCATGCTATAGTATGGACTAAGAAGTTTCCAAGTGGGGAGGGTCTTCAGTTCATTCATTCATTCATTCCTTGGGAGTGGCAGCTCAGCCAGATTGCCTCAAGTTCCAGGCCACCCTGAGCTATGTCATGAGTTCCTGGCTAATCTGAACTATATAGTGAGTTCAAGGCTAGCTCCAGTCAGAGAGCAAAGCAGAGGATGATGATAACTGTAAGAAAAGAGGATGATGATAACTGTAAGAAAAGTGAGGTAGAGAAGATAGACCTTGATCCCCACAGGTTGAGACTGATTTATTGCAACAGCGAGGGGCCCCAAGCTTTCTGCTGTTGCAGGTTGAGCCCATTTACAGACATTCTCTCTCTCTCTCTCTCTCTCTCTCTCTCTCTCTCTCTCTCTCTCTCTCTCTCTGTGTGTCTCTCTCTGTCTCTCTCTCTCTCTGTCTCTCTCTCTCTCTCTGTCTCTCTCTCTGTCTCTGTCTCTCTTTCTGTCTGCCTCTCTCTGCCTCTCTCTCTGTCTGCCTCTCTCTCTCTCTCTCCCTCTCTCTCTCTCTCTCTCTCATACTGTTTGAGAGCCCAAAATATTGTTTGTGAAACAATTAGGCTGGGACTAAGCAATTCTTTATGGCTAGGGGCTGTTGCCCAGTAAACCCGACTCAGCTTCTCATGACCTGAAGTTACCTAGTATGTTGATGGGGAGTGGTTGGAGAGGGAAAAAAAAGGGAAGAAGGAAGAAATGGAGGAAGGTGTAAGGGGAGGAAGAAATGGGAAAACGGAAAGAGGCTGGAGAGGAGGAGATGAGTGGAGGAGGACTAATTCTCATTTATTTTAGAAATCTCCAGACATTATTGAACACTGCACAAAGCGCCATTCAACTAGAGGCTCCTCTGAGCTCACCTGGCCGGCCCCACTGCAGGGTGACGGCGCGGGGAACTACAACTCCCAGCGTGCCCCGGGGCTGGCGGAGCCGTGGGCGTGGCCTACAGCTGCCACAGCAGGCGGGCGGTACCGAGTGGAGTCGGCGGGGCCGAGCTCCCGGATGTGGAGACGTTGGAGCGGCGGCGTGGGAGGAAGATGGACGCGCTGGAGAAGGGGGCCGCCACGTCGGGGCCCGCCCCGCGTGGACGGCCGTCCCGGGGCCGGCCCCCGAAGCTGCAGCGCAGCCGGGGCGCGGGGCGCGGCCTAGAGAAGCCGCCGCACCTGGCAGCGCTGGTGCTGGCCCGCGGCGGCAGCAAAGGCATCCCACTGAAGAACATCAAGCGCCTGGCGGGGGTTCCGCTCATTGGCTGGGTCCTGCGCGCCGCCCTGGATGCGGGGGTCTTCCAGAGGTGCGCATGTGCGGGAGCCGGGCCCGGGTCGGGGGTCGGGGGTCGGGGTCCCCAGGCCTGACCCTGGGTCGCCCCTGCTTGATGGGCGCCTGTCACCTCTGGGCTGCGCAGACTGCCGGGTGCTGCAAGGCCCGGGAGGCAGCAGGTGCATGAATGGAGTCGAGTTGGGGCTCCCCAGCTTAGAGAGTCTTCCCTCACCTTTGAGAAAAAAATATTCTCTGGCTGTGAGGCTGTGAGTCAGCACAAAGAGGAAATGGTCCCTACGTGTGTACGAGGTATGACTGTTTTATGGGTGTGAATGGGTTTAGCCTACCTCTTGAACTTTGGCCTCACTAAAGGCAGTTTTTATCTCTGCATCCTCTCGGCCTCCACCGGATTGATCAGGAGTTACAAGTTGATGCCATTCATCAAAGGAGGGAGATAAAAATCCTTTGCCAACAAGGAATTTAAATGCCCGTGCTAGCTGCATCCAAATTCTGCTTGAATTTATTGCTACCTTTTGATGATTTGGCTTTTAAGATGATTGATTCAGAAGGCTATTGATTTCCCCATATTATGAAGGCAGATTTTTTTTTTCACCCAACTGACATTGTTTAAAGATGGGATAGCAAAAGATATAAATGTATGAGTTTTCTTTGTGTTTTGACTCAAAGGAAGCTCTGGGTGGAGCTAAAGAAACAGCTGGCTTCTGAAAATAACACGTAATAGGAAGTGTGCTGAGGAGAGATAGGGGAGTATCGTGAATTTGGTTCAGCTCAGTAAACATTTCTTGAGCCCCACTTTTTTCCATACACACGCAAGGAGATAGCAAGACGGTCCGTGCACAGTTCTATCCCTTACGGAGCTCTCGATTGGTTTTTGTTTGGTTTTGTGTTTTTAAACCTCTCAGAATGCAGACTGCAAAGGAGTGAGAAGTTAATTATGTATAGGCCACAGGGACAAAGTAACATCTATGAAGGGAAAAGAGTTTGAAGTCATACTGACCATAGATTGAGAACAAAATTATTGTTCATGACTCTCAGGTCCCATGTCAGGAAATGACTTTCAGAGTGGATTCAGAAAGGGTACTGGTAGAACTGGAGAAATGGCCCGGCGCTTGAGAGCACGTACTGGTTTTCCAAAGGACCCAAGTTCAGCTCTCAGCACCATTGTTGGATAGCTCACAACTGCCTGAAACTCCGCACCAGGAGATTGGATATCCTTTTCTGGTCTCCACAGGCCCTTGGTCTCACGTGGACATATTCACACTATACAATCTTTTAAGGGGAGTGGGAGGGTAATTGATAGAGGCGATGGCTCTGGACAGAATGCTTGCCATGTAAGTCTGAGGAACTAAGATCTCATTCCCTGAGCCCACATAAAATCCAAGTGAGAGTCTAGTGCATCTGCAATTACAGCAGGACAGGAGAATCTGGAAACTCAGGGGACAGTCAGCTTGGTGTACCCAGTGAACAACGAAAGAGAGACCCTGTCACAAACAAGGTGACATGTGAGGACCAGTGCCTGAGGTTGCTCTCTGACCTCCACACATGTACCAAGGCACTCATGCATGTAGTCACACAAACGCCCACCACATATGCACAGGTAAGTCTTTATGTCCCGTAATTAGGCTTAAGAACAAAAGATGAATCTTTTATTCAGCACGTGCTGTCTATTACTATGGGACTGGGTATTGCTGTCTTGAGCCAAGGGTTAGAGCAGCAGCAGGAGCCAGCTATGTAGAACCATTGACAGGCGCAGCCCCATGCCCCCTCTGGAGCCATGGACACTGATAGGAAGAGTAAGGCTTGTTGGGCACAAGCCTCGAATCAAAGGTGACACCCCTGTTCCATCTCTTCAGAGGTGATGCTGTGCAGAACATGCGGGATTTCTGAGGAGTCAACTTTTAGCCCTAGTCACATGGACACAAGATGGTCATCTGTTTTCTTGGTTGTCTACTCTCTTGATGGTGTGACATCCAGGTGTCAGCAGGCATTCCTGACCCTTGTAAACCTGAAGAAAAGTGACTGATTGGAGGTGATGTGACAGATAGCTGTCTTCCTGACAGTTCCCCTTACCCGTCACAGACAAGGCTGCCCTACTGGTTAGTTCTTTGGGGAGTGTGGTTAAACAGTGAAAAACACACTTGTTAGTCCATGCCACATGCTGTGATGTCCAAGCTCATCTCTGCACTTCCTGGCTGCCATGAGGTAGACATCTCTGCTGCACTGTGTTCCCTCCACCATGATACTCTGCCCCATCACAGGCCACAATGTTCACGCTAAGCAAGTAATAGAAAGATGTCAGAAAGTGACTCAAAAGAAGTCTTTCCTTAGGTTGTTTGATGCACTATCACCACAACTACCACAGCTGAGCAACATGTAGAACACGTGTGTGGTATCAGATGAGATTTGTTACTATAAGTACACAAGATGGTGTGCTCTGTCAGGAGAATCTGCAGTTTCTTGTCTCAGGATGGGTTGTCCCTTTCTGATGTCAAGCAGAGTGTTAGGAGATCCATCTGCCTCTGCATATGTGACCATAGTCTTTGTCCACTTAAGACCATATTGTTGATTCGGTCTCGCTCTCATGGCATTCCCACCTGAGAAGTTGCAGTGCCTCCGGTTGAACAGACTGTTCCTGGGAAATCATGATGGGCTCAGAGACCCCTAAGCCCTCTCTTACAGAGTGAACTTAGGAAGTTTCAGTCATAAAAACTCTCTCCTCCATGATAGGACTGTTCAGACATGTACCTTCCCTGTTCATGTGAACTGCGGACCTTCTGCAGTGTAGCTTGTCATGAGGATAGGCACTTGTCTCTCTTCCTGTCTATAAACTGTTCATAAATACAGAAGGTTCTTTGTGTGGACTGACTGTTTGAATACCTCTTGATGCCTCTCCCTTGCCTCTCCTGTCTTTAAAAATGTTTCCGGTTTCTGATTTCAGGATACTGGAGTCTAGTTTCTTCCTTATTGCAGTGGCTGTGGAGGACAGCATGCCCTTTGTAGTTGTTAGTGTCTGGGTTTCGTTAGTTGCAGCACCTGTGCCTTTCCAGGAGCAGTCAGGTCTGCTCGCCTTTACGTTTGAAAATCCTTACCTCATCAGACCCCACTGTATCCCTGACTCATCCTCAAGCCAGTCACTGTTAAGTAGAAAACAATGCCTGCATTCCTTCAGTCAGCCCACCTCATAAGTCCACAGACAGCCCTCACGGAAGCATCATGAGGAAGGCTAGAGAAGTCACCGAGTGAGGAGAGCTCCTGCTTCATTTATTGGAACGTATCTGTGTGGGGTCCACTGGTGAACTAGCTCAGCAGATAACTACACTGACTACCAAGCCCAAGAGTCTGAATTTGGTCCCTGGCATCCACATAGTGGAAGGACAGAACAGACTTCTCCACACAGGCAATTGTGTGTCCCTCTTCCTGCACACCACAAACATAAAGTGAAAAAAAAAATGTAGATTCATCTACACAAAATCCCACTAAGAATAATGCGAGCATCAGCTTCTCTGTAGCAGTCCTCCATCTGTGGAGGACGTGAGCCCTTGCTGCTCTCTGGTTCTTTGAGCTGCGTATAGTACCTGAAGTGATAACAACGACTAGGAGGAATAAATCCCTTCCATGGGCCAGCAGCTTGAGCTGGCCAGCTCTACCCTCTAACTGGTCTGACAGACCTCACTCTGTTTCTAGTGGTGCCTGCTATGAGCACTAACCCTCTGTGAGGACCTGTCAGGATTAACTGGGTAAGAGAAGGGGCCAGCAGTGCTTCCCTGAGTCTCTGCTGACCCACTCTGAAAGTAGCCCAATACTGCTGCTTGGTGCCTCAGTTTTTAGGATGGTGAGGGTGTTGACCACAGCTTCTCTGTAGTAGTCACCACACCCACCATTGCCCCTTTGTACCCCAACATCTCCATGTACAGGGTGGATTTGAGCATACACCTCAGAGGAGAGGCTCATTGGGGATTCAGGGAGATAATGTGCCCTCAGCCCTGATGTTAACTGGCAGTGCTTCTTTGTATCGAATGCTCTGAGAATAATCTGTCTCTTCCCATGGGCCATGGTTCCCTTGCTTGTAAATGAAGAACTAGTAATCCTGAAAATGCCTTTTCTTTGACTTTGGACGGTTAATGGAAATGTGTCTTTATTCTGTCTTGCAGATTCCAGCAGACTTTTTCTAGACAGGACCACACAATATATATTGCCAGTTTTGCAGGCCAGATGGTCTCTGTTGTAATTTCTCAGTTCTGAGCCTGTATGTTAAAAAAGTGGGCATGAATGAAGGAATGTGGCCGTACACCAGTAGACCATTACACAGTCTGAGAGAACCCTGTCCTCCTCATTCTGGTTAGCAGCGAATCTTAGATCCTCCATTAAGTGTATGCATTGAGATTGAACTGGCTTTGTAGGACCCCCCGGAGGACTTTGCAGCATCCTCCCTGCCTGCAGCGCTTGCTTCTTTCTTCAGCAAACACTTAGGTTAGGAGGAGATGGAAGAAGTATGTGGTGGCCTGTTTCAGTGTGTTTTTCAGGACCAGAGATTCTTTTGTTCAGAGCCATGCTTTGACTGGGGATTAGGGGCAGAGTTTTCAGCCTGCACATGGTAGAAGTTAACAGAACTTTTCCAGGTTACTAACTCTCCTGAGACGGTCAGCAGTCCAGAAACTAGCTGGTGAGCATATTCGCTAGAAGACTGTTCCTCGAGCCTGGAAGACCCGTGATTTTCAACCATGCGTTAGCATGGTGTGAGCAAATCAGAGAACAAGTTGATCTTTTGACTCTTGTATAACATAGTGGTGAAAATTGGCATACATTTTAGTTTCATTTTTAAGCCTTCATGTTTATGATTTGTGAGGGGCCTGTGCTCTATTATCATCCTTGAAATGACACTTTGTGGTTTAAAGTCATTGTCACAGGCACCATAGTTGGTACTGTGTGTATTGAGTTAGGTGGAGCATCAGTTCATTCCAGATTAAAGCCACTGACACTTACTTCCTGGAGTACTTTCTAGGTCTGCTCATTCTCAGACATTCTTTCACTTACCCATTCCATCTGATGGCCCTCAACCAAAGAAAGGTGTGTCCACTGGTCCCTTGTGTTAAGTACGTTGTCACATGTCATATAAGCAAAGCTTTTTAGTTTTCTTCCAGATTAAATTAGCCAGTGCACAGTTTGTTACGTCTCCTGTTTCAGTGCCTCTTCCTTCTGTGGCAGGCAGCTTATATTTAATGCCCATCGCTGTATGCACATCTATAGTTAGCAGCACCTGTGCTGTGCTGTGCTGAGCTGAGACATTGCTGCTCGTAAGCATTCTCCAGCCCATCCATTCATCAAACACAAGCCAAGTATGTAGTAGACAGCAAGAACTGTAAAGCATGTGTGGGAAAGTTAAGGCATTAGAAGGAGTGTGGGTACCGAATTGATTCTCGAGTCTCTCCCTGACTGCTTAGCAGGAATTACCACATTGTATGGGCCTGTCTCTACTGAAAGGCCAAGAGGAAGCATTGTCCTGAAATAGCTGTCAAACCCCAGTCCAGACAGACCCCAGCAAGCATTTCTGAGATGAGGAATAAGAGAAGGAAGGAAGGGGGACAAACTGATAAACTTTTTAATTTATCTTGCAAACATTTAAAGCTGATCCCTGGACCTCCACTGTAATCATCACACAGTTCTTGGGCTGTAAAGTAATTGCCAGAGACACGTGCCTGCATGCTCCTTCATTTTTCTGTGCTTTCCTTATCCTTCCCTTCACCTGCAGGTTCAAAGCCCAGCTCAGTTGTTTCATTAGCATCAGTGTTCCACTGCGGGCAGGGGTAGGGAGTCTGTCACCAAACCATCTACAGCACAAAAGAAATCATAAGGAGATGGGGGCTTAGTGACTTTATCCTCAATTTAAATCCTCAATTATGTATCCTTAAATAGATAGTGGTGGGCCGTGTGTGTGTGTGTGTGTGTGTGTGTGTGTGTGTGTGTGTGTGTGTGAGAGAGAGAGAGAGAGAGAGAGAGAGAGAATGAGTGATCACTCTCCACCTGATTCCATAAGGCAGGGTCTCTCACTGAGGTTGGAGCTAGGCTGGCAGACAGCAGTCATCAGCAATCCTGTTTCTGTCTATCAGAATTCTCGGTTACAGGTACACCTGGCAGCCATGTCTGGCTTTTTCAGTAGGGACTAGAGGTTTGAACTCAGATCACCTAGTAAATATACTCACCACAGAATCATCTTTTTTCCAGCCCGTAAATCCTCTTTCTACAAGTGCGGAAGGGAATATATGAACTTAATAAATGAAATCTAGAGGGTAGAAAATTTCCTTTTCTTAAGTGATCTTGGAAATAAGGTGTGTATATTCTTTCTCTCTCCGTAAATGCTGAATGAATTGGACAGAAAGAAAAGAGTACACGTGTATGACAGAGTCCAAATCTTGAACTATCTGCATCCTACCATTATTAAAGCATTGTGGTCCAAGTAACATTTATGTCCTCTATATTTAGAAATGGGAGTTTGTGAAGGTTCAGAAAAGAGAGCCTCAGTAGAGACTAGCTTGTCTGCACAGAGAAGCACTTGGCTCTCTGTCTCGGGCATACAGAATGCAGTAGGCAGCTGAGCTGCGGTGCTTAGAGCTAGGCCTTCCCCAGCCTGTGCAGCCATGGTCTCTGCCACAGTGGTGAGTGCTCAGATGTCCACATGCTCACTGCTTTAAGCATAAAGTTGGATTTTTCTGGGCACGGGAACCCAAGTCTGGACATTGACTCTCTTCTGATCATCAGTTCAGCTAAGTCCAGTGTACTTTACATACATATTCCTGTCCTGTGAATGATACTTTGGGTTTAAATTGGCAAATCACCTTCAGCTCGCTTTAGATTTGACTTCTAGTGATATCTTAACGTAGTCTATGACTATCTCAAAAATACTGAGTGGGTTCATTTTTCCTAGTTTGTAGAAATAGAATTTTGAACCTAAATAACATTCTCTGTGTGTGTTGCTCTTTTGTTTTTGTGCATTGTTTTTGGATCTCTGTTTTTTTTTTATTTTGGTTTTGGGGGGCGTTGAATCAAGGTCTCCCTATGTGGCACTAGTTGGCCTGGGATTCAGGAACATCACCCCAACCTGCTTCCTGAGCCTTGAGGGTTCAGGCACATACCACGATGCCTAGATTAATGTTGCTGTACTTGTGCAAAAACTTTTTCAACGCCAAGTTGTGTGCATTGGTGCGGAGCTCTGCCTTACGTTGGCAGTCCCTTCTGGTGACTCTGTTATTTAACTCTCTTTTTACTGTCCAAACAGTGTGTGGGTTTCAACAGACCATGATGAAATTGAGAATGTGGCCAAACAGTTTGGTGCACAGGTCCATCGAAGAAGTTCTGAAACGTCCAAAGACAGCTCTACCTCACTAGACGCCATTGTAGAATTCCTGAATTATCACAATGGTATGAGTTTGACTACTCAATTCAGATCGTACCAACACAAGCCTTGTGTGAACATTTCATAAGACGTCAGTATTGTGTGATCACCAGGGTGGTGCTTGATGCCTTCCTTTTGTGTTGTCCTCAGAGGTTGACATTGTGGGGAATATCCAAGCCACATCTCCATGTTTACATCCCACTGACCTCCAGAAAGTTGCAGAAATGATCCGAGAAGAAGGATATGACTCTGTCTTCTCCGTTGTGAGGCGCCATCAGTTTCGATGGAGTGAAATTCAGAAAGGAGGTAACCAACTCATTGTACTAAAAGCCAAGCTTTGTTTTGTTTTGTTAGTATAAACATTGTCAGCAGAAAGAGAGCTAGGGAACACTGACAGTGCTTGGGGTACAGCTGCAGTAGGCAGTGACAGGATATTCCAGTCTAGAACTTGCTATAAAGCAAAATGGTGAAAACCAAAGCACTTCATCCCCCACTCTTCAGACGTCCTAGCCTATGTTTCTGTGAGCTCTGAAGCAGGCACGCCAGTTTTCATAGCAGAAGCTTTGTGTTTGCTCTTGGCCTGTTAGGGGAGCCTCAGACAGATCATACCAGACCCTCCCCAGGGAGACCCTCAAGGTAAAGTGATGTGCTAGGCCATACATCTGAAAGAAGCTGGGAGTGACTAAGTAAACACACTCAAGAGTGTGAGAGAGTGTGAGTCACAACACTCAAGAGTGAGTGCCAGGGACAGCTCTTTCATCTCTTCACGTGCTGTGATCCTTTGGAGCCCCTGGGAAGCAGAATACAGCTGGTGGATACCATGGAAACCAGGCTGGCATTTCTTGGGCTCTGTTATGTTCCTTGTTTATAAAGTCATAGCTGCTGTGCAATCAGTACATCACAGGTTCCCTGTTACATTGTCTATGCTTGTGACGGTAGATGTGCCGTCCAACATGGCGGTCCTAGCAGCACTGGAAGTGCAAACTCAAGTGTCTCTTAAAAGTAGCGATACAAATGGCAGGAGAATGAGGAAACAGCTACGTCATTCACCACAGCGTGTGATTCTGACCCCCCAAATGTGTAAAAGAAGGTTAGCCATAACAGCCTTCCATAGGCTCAGCACTTGGTAGACAGAGACAAGGGAGTCCTGGGAGAAGCTGGCTGGCTAGAGTCATCAGTCCGCAAGCTCTAGGTTTGAATGAGAGGCCCAGCTGCACAAAGTAAACTACAGAAAGACAGGAAAATGCCTGAGGCCAATGTCAGGCCTGCATTCTAATACATACACCCCACACGTGTACACACACATTCTAACATGTGTCACCATCTTAGACCTGTGCACACAGCAAAGAGAAGGAAAAAGCACACAGTGTTCCTGCGATTTAAGAGTGAATTGAGGGATCACAGTGTCTTGTTAATAATCCTATATTTACAACATGGTAATTGTTTTCTTCTGGCATTTTAAGACTGGTTTCTGAAGCTGCAGCATGAAGATGCCACTATCTTCTATGTTTTCTCAGTGAGAACCAGCTACCATCTCCATGATCAGTGATTTCTCAAGTCTAGCGTGTCTCCTTCTCAGCTGCTCTTCAGAGTCTCTGGTTTCTCTTCTCTACAGCGTGGTGTGGCTCTGCTTTTCTTAGTTCCCCTGAAGTAGGCTAGAAACTTGCTAGTGTGTGTGAGCCCTGAGGTGTTTTTCTGCACGTTTTCTTTGTCCTCTTTCTGGAATCCATACTAAGTTAGTTTTTAGTTTCTGGTTTGTATTTCTCTATTGACTCTGCTCTCTTTATTTCTCTGTCAGTTTTGAGCAATCAATCAATCCTAGCTGGTGTGTGTTAGAGTATATTAATTATCTCTTCAGCCAGTTTAGCTGTTGAATTACTTCAGGTTTTTCCTAGTCTGCATATTTGAGTTCATCTATTCCCTGTTGAAGTTTCCATGTTTATCCAATTCAAGCTCTTTTCCTTTATGTCTTTAGCATACTTATGGCAATTACTGGACCAGTTCTTGGTATAAACTCTAGCATTTTTGTTTATTTCTGAGTCGCTTCTCCTCCCATTCATCCTCTTGAATGTGGCTTTCATATTTCTGCTTCTCTAAGTGTCTCATGATGTGGCAAGCACTTGCCATAAACATTGGAGTCCACATTTCCCTTCAGAGAGCACGGACCTTCCCTGTGAGACACGGGAATAAGGTGCTGATGATGGTGATGCAGTTGTACTAGACTCATTAGACTGATTCCAGCCCACTGCCCAGTGCAGGTGCACATTACAGGAAGGTCTTGTAGGTCCAGTTGGCTCCCTCTCGGCTGCCATAGACAGGCAGGAAATGCTAGCACAGAGTTATATAAGGACAGGAGATGCCAATGCATGGTACTGGGAGGACAGGAGACACCAGCACACGGCGCTGTAAGGAAAAGACAGAACCAGTCCCATGGTCCTGTAAGGTTCCTGCCTGGTCTTCCAGCCTCTCCCGGCACAGGGACTTGGGGGTAGGAAGAACTGGTGTTATGGTTGTGTTCCCTATGCCTGACCGTCTGTGGCCCACATCCATCAGTTAGAATCGCTCCTCAGGTCCTCACTCAGCACAGTCTCTGCTTGGGCCAAGTGTGAGCAAGCTGCAGACCACCCATCCTCAAGCTCCATAACCTGTTTCCCAGGAGAGGGCTTGTCCTGGCCCTTCTTGTTGAATCCTGGATTTTTAGCTGCCTGCCAATACTCAGTGTATGCATACATAAGGCTTTGAGTTCAGATCTCAGCACTGCGTAATGCTGGGCATGGTGGCACATGGCTGTCATGTTATCCCACCACTCAGGAAGTGGAACCAGAAACATCAGAAGTTTAAAGTGATAGTCAGCTAAGTAGGGAATTTGAGGCCAGCCTGGGCTACATGAAACTCTCACAAAACAAAACAACAACCAAACAAAACAGAACAACAAAAACCCAAAAAACAAAAAGGTTCAGTGATTTAATAGGAAAGTCCCTAGTTTTCTATGACAATTCTGTGAAAGCACATTGTACCCAGGTTAGGTAAATACACACACTGCATGACTGCATCTGAACTAATGAGACATAGACTGAGGAGCTCAAGCACAGAGTGATATTTGATGCCAAGTCGCGGTCCTTGGAACTGGTGAAAGGGTGGTGCTTGCCCTCCAAACCCTCAGCGCCTGTGTACCCCTCTTAACCCTGCGTCTCTGAGTTTCCTCACGAAACGCCGCTCTGATACTAAGTATTTAAAGGGAGGCGAGTCGTTAGGATATTAGCAGTTGTCCTTTACAGCCTTTTGTTTATCTAGATACAGATGTCTGCATTCTGAGGGGAGTTTTATTTGTGCTTTTAAAGTTATTAAGTGAACAGTGTCTATTCAAAGTAATGTAGACTACTGTAGCTTTTGCTTTTAGTTCGTGAAGTGACTGAGCCTCTGAACTTGAATCCAGCGAAACGGCCTCGTCGACAAGACTGGGATGGAGAGTTATATGAGAACGGCTCATTTTATTTTGCTAAAAGACATTTGATAGAGATGGGTTACTTACAGGTTTGTATATTCATTTTATACAACTCTTCAAAGCCTTCTGTGTTGTGCTCTGGAGCTCTGGGAGAAGCAAGGTTAGCATCTGGGATGTTAACCTGCAGCATTGCCTCCCAGGAGCGCTGTGGGATTCCCAGGAACTGTCTGTGTAGTCTGCTCAGTGGAACACTGAGATAAAAATGGAACGGAGGCCGAGAGCTCCTGCCATCCGGGTTTGCACTAGCCCCTCAGTGTGTGTCCATGTTAGGTTACAAGTAGATCATGGCTGTGTGGTTAAATAATTTCTATACTTTACAAACAGAAAACAACCAATTCAGCAGATCTGAGAGAGAGTCGACCCACCTAGTTTTCTCTCTGGTCACCTTGGCTGTGTCAGTCTGTGTGCTCACTTGCTGCTCGCAGTTTGGAGAGGTTGGCCGTCTCATTCTTAGAGCCCATGTGGCTACGTCATATACTTGAAAATTGGCTCATTTTCACTGTTGACGACAAGCTCTCTTACAGTGGACTATGAGAAACCTTACGTGGGTTCCCTACCCCACCGTGCAGAGGGAACCACCATGGCTCTGAAAATGGAATAGTGAGGCGCTGTGGGCACTTAGGAGTACTGGCTCCTCTCCCAGAGGACCCAGGTTCACGTCCCAGCAGCCACGTGGCAGCCTACAGCCATCGGTAACTCTAGTTCCAGCAGATTCAGTAGCTTCTTCTTGTGCACAGACACGAATGCAAACAAAACACAGTCTATATACATGAAAATAAATACACTTTTAAACATGACATAATTCAGGACAGACACAACACTGCCAAAATTGAGATGGGCCCTTATTTTACGAAAACAGTGGGGAACAGGTTGCAGAGCATGGATAGAAGGAGCTGAGGGCGGGGGCGGGGGTGGCGCGGAACGCGGGGAAATGGCCCTGGGTAAAGCACTTGCACAACTGTGAAGACTGAAGTTCAGAAGCCACTAAATGCCTGGGGTGTGGTCCTGCCTGTAACTCCAGTGCAAAAAAGGGAGACCTGGCCACCATGGCTACCTAGGGTGGTCTGTCCCAATGAGTAGGTGGAAAGTGATTGGGGGACTCCCAATGTGACTCTGAGGCCTTCACACGTGTATGAGCACACGTACTTGTACACCTACACATGTGTATCCACACACGGGAACATCATGCACTGAAGACTAATTTAGTGGTGGTCCACCTTCTCAACATGCAGAAGACTAGTTCCAACTGCTAGCACCAAAAGAAAACCTCTAAATGTTCTGAGAACAAAAGATTTTTTTTCCTAGTCTCTAGGACAGTATTGGGCATTCAGTTTTGGTGTAGAGTTGAGGAAGGCTAGCGCTCTCTCTCTCTCTCTCTCTCTCTCTCTCTCTCTCTCACACACACACACACACACACACACATATACACACTATCCCTAGTTCTTTTCTAAGGACACCTGTGGTCTAGCCCTTCCCTAATGTGTAGATAAAAATTGTGTTTCTCACTGTAACAAGATTTGTGAAAACAGTTTTTACTTTTCATTCTCTCATATATTACATCCCGACTGCAGACTCCTCCCTCCCCTCCTTCCAATCCTTCCCCCACCCACCTCTCCTCTCCCCTCTTTCCTCTCCCTCAGATCCACTTCTCCATTTCCCTTCAGAAAAGAACAGGCCTCCCAGGGGTGTTACCAAACGTGGCAAAACAGCCTGTGATAAGATTAGGTGCATACCTCATTTCAAGGATGGACAAGGCAACTCATGGAGGGAAAGGGTCCCAAAAGCAGTCAGAAGGGTCAAAGACAGCCCCATCCCACTGTTAGGAGTCCCACATAAAGACCAAGCTACACAACTGTAATGAATATGCAGAGGACCTAGGGTGAAAACAGTTTTTAAAAATTTAGTCTGCCATCAATGCGAGGAGAGGCCCTTGGTCTTGCGAGGATCATATGCCTCAGTACAGGGGAATGCCAGGGCCAGGAAGTGGGAGTGGGGGTATAGGGGGTTTTGGGGATAGCATTTGAAATGTAAATGAAGAAAATATCTAACAAAAAGGGAAAAAAAGTTTTCCAACAATTGATCTGGTCATTGAAACAACATCAGAGGAAACATTCCTCTCTCAGCCTGTGCCCTGGACTCTGCCTCAGCCTAGTCATGCACTGTGCACCCCGCGGACCTGAGGCAGTCGGTACAATGGTACTGTAGGTGGATAGTCCAACACTGTAGGTGGTACTGTAGGTGGATAGTCCAACAACACTGGCCAGGGACCAGAGACCTGAAAGCCTGGTGCTGCTGTCAGGGGACATTGGAAACTTGTCATCTGGCAGAGGAAAAGCAGCAGATGTCAGTGTCCTAGACATCTGCTGTGGTTGGAGTGCTGGAGGGAGGGCGTCCTCTCCACCCTTTCACCTTAAATCCTGGCTGTTTAAAGGAATGCAGGGAACCTGCGCGGTAGACAGAATTCAGAACTCACTTGTTTGGCTTGAGTCTCATTTCCAAGTGATCATTTTGGGTGTGTCGCTGGCTTACTAGAGTCTTTGTTTTCTCGATGTAAACCCAGATCCAAGCTGCATACACACACATGAGTAACACTCAGCATCTCTGTTGTCTTCAGGGTGGGAAAATGGCATATTATGAAATGCGAGCTGAGCACAGTGTGGATATCGACGTGGACATCGATTGGCCGATCGCAGAGCAAAGAGTTCTGAGGTAAAGGAAGGGGAAAGCCTGAGATAGCAGTGGACCAAAGCCCAGGTCTATCTTTAGCAAGTCTAACTGGCCTAGGCAGTGACTGGAGACAGTCTTTGTACTCAGTTTCCTTGAATGGGGGAGGTGTGCATATAGAACACTTGCAATGACTTTTGCGATGAGCTGGGAGGTGCAGTCTGGCAAGCAGTACTGCCTGTTGGAGCTCTCGTTCTGTCTGCAGAGTGTGAGTGAAGTGAACTGAAGAGGAGTGTCTGAGTGACCCACAGCACTGCTCAGAGCAGTGTCTGAGTGGTCCACAGCCCTGCTCAGAGCAGTGTCTGAGTGGTCCACAGCCCTGCTCAGAGCAGTGTCTGAGTGGTCCACAGCGCTGCTCAGAGCAGTGTCTGAGTGGTCCACAGCGCTGCTCAGAGCAGTGTCTGAGTGGTCCACAGTGCTGCTCAGAGCAGTGTCTGAGTGACCCACAGCGCTGCTGTCTGCTGCTGCCTGTGGCAGGAAGCATGTTGGGACTGTTGAATTTGTGCTCACAGTTCTGTCTCGGTTTCTTTTAGATTTGGCTATTTTGGAAAAGAGAAGCTGAAGGAGATAAAGCTTTTGGTTTGTAATATTGATGGATGTCTCACCAATGGCCACATTTATGTATCAGGAGACCAAAAAGAAATAATATCTTATGATGTAAAAGACGCTATTGGCATAAGTTTATTAAAGAAAAGCGGTATTGAGGTATGTGCCCCCTTAGTGTAATCATAACCTGCAAGATTCTGATTCAGGGAGCACTCCAGCACTTAAGAGATTTAAAGCTCACTATTTCCATGAAGTTTTTGAAGTATTGCTTGGTGTATTCCTAGAGAACTATCAACACTTGAAAGATAAAATTGGGCTTTTTTTGAGCCATTAATATTTTGTACTTAGTCATATTTTAAATATATTTCTTCCTTTTCCATAGGACCTTAAACAAGGAAAATTTCCTTAACTAGCGTTGGCAACTAGAAAGGGGCAAGCTCCATGTAGACTTTAAAATATGGCTTATTCGTGTGAATGGAACTATTAATTCAGAATAACATAGTGTATAGAAGTATGTTTTTCTTAAAATGAAGATTAAGCCAGGCCCAGTGGTGCAAACTGGAAACCCCAGTTACTAGGGATCCCGAGGTCAGGGACTGACGCCGCTCAGCAGTGCCTTGTCTCAAGTTAGACATGGAAAGGAGGCTGGCCTGAAACTCAGAGATAAGACACCTGCTTAGCATGTGTGCACATGGTATGAGAAGGAAAAAGTAATTACAGTCACTAGGAATGTTCACTATGTGATGCTCTGAGCAGGTAACCTACAGGGAGCAGGCTTTGTGTCCCTGGGCACAGCTGGTGTGGTGCCTTGATAGCCTTGGAAGTGAAGCAAGCTTTGTGAGGCTCAGGGGACCATTCATTTGTGACATGAGTCTTCACAGATTCATCAGGCCTATCTGTTTCCCTCTCCTCCTAACGACCCCACTTCTTTTCCAGGTGAGGCTCATCTCAGAACGGGCCTGCTCCAAGCAGACGCTCTCTGCCCTAAAGCTGGACTGTAAAACAGAAGTCAGTGTGTCCGATAAGCTGGCCACCGTGGATGAGTGGAGGAAGGAGATGGGCCTGTGCTGGAAAGAAGTGGCCTATCTCGGTGGGTCATCTGAGGCTCTGCTTACCCTGTCAGAAGTGACCAGAAGGGAGGGCTCCTAAGTGACTGATGTAGGGAAGTGGGGAGCTCTTAAGGTGCAGACCAGAGTACTCCATTAGTACAGTCTGGGCCCGGGAGAAGGCTGGTGTGTAATGGCAGTCACTTCCCATCTGGTAACCAGAGGTTGCTCCCTAGGATATGTCTGGTAAAAAGAGAGAAATGGCCTTTGAAAGTCATTTAACCTCTAACTCTCTAACCTCCACATGAGAGCCCTGGCACATGCTTACCACCACTACCCCACCCACAGATATCCATTGACACAGCTGTTCCAAGTCTACCGTGGCAGGCAGTGTGTCAGAATCGGCTAGTGGACTTTCTCTAGCACATACTGTGGAGTCACACTGTCACCACCACCGTCAGTAAGCTGGACGTGTCAGGAGTCGATGTCTTAGGGCTGCTACAGAGGCTGTACAATCCAGGCAAAGGGCCAGCAGGCTCTGACACATAACACTTTTTACTGTTTGCTTTTTAACTTACACATTTTAAGGAAGAACTTGGGGGACAGTGCCACTGACAGAGAGAAAAGGAGCCACCTCCTGTCCCACACCAGCAGCCCATGCACACGAGTGGACTGTGCCAGCATCTGTGTTTAGTGGCATGTTCAGAGCTGTGTGAGATGTGCTTAGCTGATCCCTGCTGCATGCACACGTGGAACTAGTTGCCTGAATCAGCATCAAGCCTGTAGAGTTGACAGCCTGGTGCTATCAGCATGGTCTTAAAGAAGAAAAGTTGCTGATGTGCACAGTGACTACACACAGATTGTGCACGAAGCAGACACGGACAGATGACACCGGCCTCACGAGGCCCACACGAGCCTGTGTTCTTGAGGTGCTGGGATAACTTTGGAGCCCAATATAGAGAACAGTCCAATAGCACATTTGCTATAGAAAGCACCACCCATGTGATACATAGGATTCCTGCTGTACCCATTTTCCATGAGGCTCAAAGAGGCTTCCATATGAATGACTGTGTGCTCATCATCAAAGAGTGAACTGTACTAACATTAGAGAGAAAAACAGAAGGCTTCGCCTCATATAGGAACTGTGCCATTTATGTAGGCATAGGCGGAGAGTCAGACTTCAGAAGGCATTGACAAAGGAGTAGTGATAATTATCCTGGATCGTAACGTTTGTTTGCATTAAAGAAAATGCTGCTGTGGTGAATATGTATGGCTTAAACACCCCTTCACCACACACACACACACACACACACACACACACACACACACACACACACAACTTGGAGATTAGGAAGTAGAGAATACTTCCTAAATGTTTACTTCAGAATGCAAGCACTGTTTCAAAAAGGCACATAAGAATACATGCCAGGCCTGTAAAAATGGTTCACTAAGAGCACTGCTATTCTCAGAGAACACAAGTTTGATTTCCAGCACACACAGCAGTTTACAACCAGCTGTAACTCCAGCCCAGGGGATCCAGCGCCCTCTTCAGGCCTCCAGAGGCACTGTATACACAAGGTGCAGAGACATGCATGCAGGTAACCATTCAGACACATACGTCTTTGAAGATTCCTGAGCAGTGTTAGTACTGTGCTGGACGTGGTGCTGTGTGCCCATAGGCCCAGCATGGGAAGGCAGGAGGATCGTAGGTTCAAGCTTGCATCTCGATAACTCTTGTAAGAAGAATTTAACTTTAGACAGGATCACTTAGAGTAACTCGCGTGTTACTTCTCCATGGGAACCATTCAGTTCAGTACGTGAGTTACAGGGGAACATTTCTGTGGGTGGACACTAAGCACTGGGAGGCAGTGTTTTCTCAGTGCTACTGGTAGTCGGATCCAGAATGGTGGCTATCTCACTGGTGGCCTCTGGTGTTTCTTCTAAATGAGGTATTGGGCAGGGCAGGCAGGGGAGGGTGGAATTTAATATTTATTTCAGTGCTTGCAGTGTGACAGCCTTCCTACACATACTATATGACATAGAAGCCAGAGAGCTGTTGTAGCTGGGAATGGGGGGACTTGGATTAGCAAGTGCACCATGTGGGCTGGGCTCCTGATTTTTAAATTTCAAAATGAAAAAGACAGTTCAGAAGGGCTTGGAAAGGTGGCTTCAGACCTCAGTCTGAAGAGCCAGCACGATGGCCCAGTGGATCACAGGACTTGCTCCAAAGCCTCATGGTAGGAGGAGAGAAGCAGCTCCCACAAGCTGTCCCCTGCCTTCCGTGTGCACACACACCAAGTACATGAGCAAGCTAACGACTGAGAGACCTCTGACACTCACCTGGCCTCCTCGCCGCTGTGCCCACACACGACGACGAGTGTTGACATACTTGGTGATGTTTGACCATAATCAGTTATTAAATTGTTTTAAGGAATTGTTATTTATTGTGTGAGTTTGATCACTATCTTTTTATTAGCTATAACTGCTTAAAGGCTTGGGAATGAGGGCCAGGATGTGGTGGTGCACCTTTAACAGCACGGCGGAGGCGGAGTCTGCCTGGGGAGTCCTTCCACACTCTACCTCTAAGGAAGCTAGAGTATAGGCCATAGAGAGGAAGAGTGATGAAGTCATCTAAAGCTGTAATCACTCCACATGATAGCTTGGACCCTTACGTGTATTTGATTTTTCACTCAACAAAGCTATCATTTGTAATTCAAGTACAGAGTTTCTGATCATTATAATACACACAGTAGGTAAAGGGTATGCTCCATGCTCCCTCCAGATCCCAGTCACACTTGGACTTAAAGGGATTGTTTTGTTCTGTATGACTGTTAGTATTCCTATGGATATAACTATTACTGGTTATGGTTTGTATCGTTTTGCTGGAACGTTCTGCTTTCATAGTGAATGGTCTCTGTCTCACAGGCAATGAAGTGTCTGATGAAGAATGCCTCAAGAGAGTGGGCCTGAGCGCTGTTCCTGCCGACGCCTGCTCCGGGGCCCAGAAGGCTGTGGGGTACATCTGCAAATGCAGCGGTGGCCGGGGAGCCATCCGCGAGTTTGCAGAGCACATTTTCCTACTGATAGAAAAAGTTAATAACTCATGCCAAAAATAGAAAATGTTGTAGTGTGGGGGAAAGGGAGATTGAAGCCTTTTCCAGCCATTTTGCATTGTTTTGATCAAGTCCCGAAGTGTAATCTGCAGGTGTGTGGTCTGATCCGTGAGCTAGTTCTCTATTCTCAAAGCTGAGTTTTCTCCAATCATGGTTCCTGAACCCATGACATAATCATGTCTGTTTTCCTCTTGATGCGAGGTAATTACCGAGGGATTGACCTAGTCTTGCTCCGACCTCATAAACAATCCACTCTGTATTGTGCCCTGTCAAACTAGTGTGTGTGGTGTTAATGATGCTGGGATTTTATTTATTGTAAAGCAATGAGTCTGGTAAGACACCCCTGTGTTAATAAAGTTACCGTTCACAGACTTGAAGTTTCTGTACTGTAAGACCTGTCCTAGGCATTCCCTTCAAGCACTAGCTGTATAGATTCAGAAGCAAGAGCCGACACCAAGTCTGTAGCACGCTGACTGCTTTGAGTGTGCACACAGTGAGCGCTCACACAGGTAAATACAGGGGTTTAAATACATTCAAGCCTGTGCTTACTTGATTTAGAGAGGGCAGAATGAACCATTGGCAGCTATGGCTGAAGCAATGCTACCTTCATATACTGCACTCAACTTTCACTGTGACTTCTGTGGCCAATGCAGATTGTCCTGGATCCCAAGAGCTAGGCATAAATATAGACACTTAACAAGCAGGAAATGTGGCTCACAGAACATTTACAACTCTTTCCACCATCAAAAAAACCCAAACCATTAGTGCTGACAAGTACGGCCCACTGTATGTTGCCAGCAGTTCTGTCACCGTGGGTCTGCGATTCTGAGTCGTCCCTAGAAGGCAGACACAAGTTAGGAAGAGACAGGTGGCTTTGTCATCATTTCTTTGCCTCTTGTCCTGACTTTGTTCTTGACTTCCTTTGTTGTTTGATTGTGTGTGCCCCAAGGTTCTCGCCCCAGGTTTCACCTCTAACCTTAGCACGGACATCTCAGATCTAACAACCCCTAGTCTGTAGGTGAGCCCTGGTTATACACGAGACAGCTCATGTAACAAACCAGAGCACTGGCCTTAGTCTGTGAGCTCACTGACCCCATTGTAATTGTCACGGCCTAGGGACTATGGTGGCGCATGCCTCAGGCACATGTCTCAGGAGGCTGGGACAAAAGGATATGGAGGTCAGTGCGTGTGAACTGTCCCAGATAATTTAAAGTGACTTAAGATGGCTTTCCTCAGTTTCTCCTGCTTAAATAGCAAGTTCTGAGTTTGATGCTGCCGGCCCAACACCCTTTCAAGTTGTGTGAATGGTTTTTCTAGGTCTTTTGTTCACATGTTTGATGTTATCTTTTGTAGAATTTTCTAGGGGCTCCAGGCTGACCACAGAAAACAACCACTTCAGGTCAAACACTGGCCACAACCTAGTATTTTCAGCCCACTTCCGATTACTCTGGGTTGCTCCCAGTCAGTCAAGGTGTTGTGTTATTTCCCAACAGTGCCCCTGTTTAGCCTGTTGTCAAGTCTCACCCATATCAGCATGAGCTGTTCATTCCTCAGAAAAGTTCTCCCTCGGAGCCACTGTGAGAGAAAATAAAGTACCCTAGGGCCCATGTTCCAGTCACCCAAACTGTACAAGGCAAGAATAGAGCTTCACTGTTGAAACTCGTACTTACTTACATTTCCACTGATAGAAACCCTGGTCAAGAAGATGTGTGTTCAGCTGTGGCAGGCAGAAGCCCACAGATCACCACTAGATCCTCCCAACAGGAAATGGCCAGGCGCTGATAGAGACACTTTTGGAGATTGTCTGAACAGTAACCCAGACTCATCCAGAGAACCTCAAACTTCCCAAAGCAGTTGCAGCCAGATACCATGGAGAGGCGATTGAGTGGTGTCTGATAAAGCCAAGGATGGGCTGTCGGGTGAGAAGCACTTGGGGTTGCTGGCAGGGCTGCTAGCAGGCTTTAACAGGATCTGGATCTTGGGATCCAAGCAAGAGAATCCCCATGGCCATAGGCAGAGGGGGAAGAGAGCTACTGGAAACTCCTTCCTTACTCCTCAGAAGACTGCGAGCCAATGTGAAGGCTCTTGTCCCTCAGCTCAGGAGAATCCATTATAAACAACAAAGATGGCTTCATCAAAGAAGGGAGCAGGCTGGGAACACCACAGGAGACAGGACCAGAGCCCAGGAGGAGTCCTAGGAGACTGGGGCAGCGTAAAGAGTGATCATTTCAAAACAGCCCAGCTTCTACTACACCCCAGAAGCTCACCGAGTCTCCAGCAAAGTAAGTGATTGGCATGCCCTGCCCTGACACACACACTCACTCACACTAAAAATGAATTAAAGGGAAATAGTGGAATTCAAAGACATGGAGACAAAAAGGTCTATGACACCAAGTCAAAAGAAGTAGAGCATAGATAGGAATGTAAGCAAAACAGACGAAATGTGTGAAGCAATGATGGCCAGAAACCTTCCAGGTTAATGGAAAGAAAGCCGTGGTGGGATCTACAGGCAGCAGGGAGAACAACCCAGAAGAATGAAGATCACTCCAGGTGGGCTTCATGGGAGCAAGAACAGTGGCCTATAATGTCGGAATTCCTATAAGAATGGCTTCCAATCTCAATCTACATCCAATGGGATTTTCATTCAAGATTAAAAACAATAACAATCCTTACACACACACACACACAACAACAACAAAACTCTTCATTGCCCAGGAGAAGAGGAGAGGGTGGTGGTGGTGATGATAGTAGTAGTTTAGAAAGAAGAAAATGCCAGAGGTAGATTACAGTGATGGCTCTAACGCAATAACTGTACAGTGTTTATGCAGTGATGGCTATGTAATAACTGTACAGTGTTTAAACAGTGATAGCTATGTAATAACTGTACAGTGTTTATACAGTGATGGCTCTAACGCAATAACTGTACAGTGTTTATACAGTGATGGCTATGTAATAACTGTACAGTGTTTATACAGTGATGGCTATGTAATAACTGTACAGTGTTTATACAGTGATGGCTATGTAATAACTGTACAGTGTTTATACAGTGATGGCTATGTAATAACTGTACAGTGTTTATATAGTGATGGCTATGTAATAACTGTACAGTGTTTATGCAGTGATGGCTATGTAATAACTGTACAGTGTTTATGCAGTGATGGCTATGTAATAACTACAGTGTTTATACAGTGATGGCTATGTAATAACTGTACAATGTCTAGATAAGGGATGCTAAGCTGAGCTATGGACACAGGATGAGGTTGATGCATATTCATAGGAAAATGAGTCCTGTGGTGGTGTTTAAGGGTGTGTTGGGATTCTTTCTAAACATACATGTTAAGCCTCCAGACAATCACTGGAAAATACTCGCTTATAGAGGCTGAAAAGATGCCGCACTTCCTGCTCTTCAGCAGGTCCCAGTGCATTGCCAGCATCCATGCTGGGTGCCTCGGTGGCTCACTGAGAGCTGGTAAGTCCAGCTCCAGGGGATCTAACACCATCTTCTGACCTCCACAGGCACCTACAGACCAGTGCACGTACACACATGCATGCACTGACACAGATGCACATAACATTTTTAAATTAAAAAAATAAAGTAAATTCAAAGGATATGCAGAGAGCAGAGCACTTGGGGTTCCACCTTACCTCCGGAGTTGCTGAGCCCCTTCCTGGTCCCCAGCAGGGATCTCTTTCCACCCTCCACACCCTCCTCACTGCTGATAGCTGAGCACTAGCTGTGTCCCCTACTTTCTACCTGTCTTAAATATGCCCTCTTTCTTCACAGCTGGTTGCTCCATATTCATGTGTATTTTAAATGACAAAGATCAGAAGAGAAAGCCAATCTGTTTACTGTCACTATCTTGTTCCAAGCTGGTGGGTACCTTAAATTACACATGTCACCTCTTAGCCTGAAGGACACATGCCTCTGCTTGGGGGAGGGGGAGATTGCCTGTAGACAAACCTCTTGTGACTTTGTTCATTCACCCAAGGTGACTCGCTCACTTTTCATACACGTTCAGTGACTGTTTGGCTACCTAGCACTGTTGCCTTATTGCTGCAGACCATAAAATTAACCTCTATATATCTTTTCTTTTAATCCACACAGCTCTATAAAGGAAGTATTTTTCTTCCTCTATTTTATAGATGTGAAAATTGAGCGATAGACAGCTATAACTACCGGGGGTCAGACACTAGGTGGCAGCTCTAGAACATACTAAGGCAGCAGATGGGCGATTGGTAAGGCTTCTTCGGAGATGGCCCCTCAGCCAACACCAAAGCTCTTAAAACAACAATTCACTATAATTAATAATTGTGCAAATATGTGTGCTAGCCCTCCCCTGGCGTGAGAGGTGTAGAACCCGGGGCTTCGGTCTAATAGTCTGCATATTAGGAAAGCCCACTCAGTGGTCTGTGCGCACGGAGTTGCTAGAACCCTGTAGTTGAAGAAGTTGGAATAAATACAACAGGGTAGGACTCAGGCTCAGAAACTGTCCCATGCCCTCGTTCCTCAACACTCTCCCATGACAATCGTCCTCTGGTTCTCAGTCAGCCTCAGACATCGATTGCTACCAGCCCTCTCCTACAGACCCAGACCTGTTCGGAGGTGAGGTTCCCAGTGCTGACTGGCCACGTTAGTATTTCCAAGATGTATAATCCCTGGCCTTCATGACACCCTGACCCCCAAACAAACAAATCACGAGAGCATTCATGTCCATTTAGCAAAAAGCCTGATGCTCTGACAGGTAGAGAGCAAGACAGGAAAGTCGGGACAGGATGTGGCTAAGGAAATGTCACCATGCTGCTATACACGGTGCTTCCCATAATGCACTGGTGTTCTGTCATCATCTTCCTGTCTCTCTGGGGTCTGTTCCTGGAAAGGCACCTCAATTTAATGCAAGGGGATGGCTTTCCCAAACCTCGGCCATTTGCTTCACAGGAAATAGTGAGGCCTTCAAGTTCCCTTTCTTTGATTTGTGCATTTCACATTTGTTATAGCAGAAACCCATGTTCAGACAAAGCTGTGCAGAGTGGAACAGAAGAGAGACCAACGGCTAATGTGAGCACACCATGCCTTGTCTGTCCAGGGGAGTTGCAGGCAGTTCATGCCCAGCCGTAATTAGCCCTTCACTTGATTGGCACCTCTGGAGGCATACTGTGACAAGGCTTGTCACCCTCTGGCCTCAGTTTTCTTTGCGTTCGGAGTTCCCACCGGTCTTTGGAGTCTCAGGGGAAACATCACTGAAGCCTAATGAAGGCTCACAGCTCAGGAGCTGACCATGCCAAACAGGATACAATTGACCTTCATTAGGAACAAAGGAAGAAAGAAACGAGTAATATTAATAGTATCCATTTGCATAATTGCCTGATTGAAACATTTCTGTCTGGGGATGAATAAACTCACTTCTCAGTCTAGCCTATGCTACCTAGCAAGGGTTAGTTGACCACCCTCATTTATTTTAATTAAAATCCCACTTGGGCCAATTACTCAGGAATATACCCTTTCTCCCCAAAGCCTGTCTAATCATTAGAGGGCATTGTCCCACAGCTTGGCTGAATGTCCCCTCAGCGGTCAGTGACACCAATAGATGCTGGTGACAGGCGATTTAAGTAATGGAGAATGACTACAGACCACTGTTTGCTTTTCTCTATGGGAGCAAATTCTATGTAAGTTAATATAAACTGCCGAAATAAAGAGCAAATTTGAAATGAGACAAAATCACGGTTTCATAAATAAATAAATGTATACACACATATTTATCCTGTTATTGAGTGATGCAGGATTTGATCCTATTACGTTCAAAGAGTCTCCTCTTTTATCCCAAAGGTAATGGTGATAACAGCCCCAAGATTACTAAGGGTTTGTAAGCCCTCCTGGCTGACTACCACTAACGCTGAAAACTTGAAACTACTCCTGCATATGTTTCAAAGAAACTGGGGGAGGTGGAGAGAACCCAAAAACCTGCTGATATCCATTTGCCCAAATCTGTTTGTTATAGTTTTGAGATGACAGCCTTCACGCTTTGGGAAAGGAATTATCCAGATTCTCTTTATCTAAATGGAATAATAATTAGTTGTCTCTAATTAGCTTCCTAATTGGCTACTTGTGGGGCTTGCTGAATTGATGGCTCATTGGCTCCTGTGTCCTGTAGCTTTTCATCCAGAGAAGGAAGCCACGGGAGCCACTTCCATAGCCTACTCTGTGGCCTGAGAAAATTCCTCCTTGATCTGAACCTGCGCAGAGAGAGCCGGGGGCGTTAATCCCTTTACGAGGCTAAAGTAAAAGGCAATGGTGTGAAAATTATCTAAACTCAGTATTAGTCCCCCTTGGCGCTGATGTGCAGTTGGTTGATTTTTATTGGTATTTTATAAATGTGTGAAGAATTTTTCTATTTGATAGTCTCACATAGTACAAGAGGAGATTGCCAGGAAAAGATAAGGTTAAGGAGGCTGGAAAGATGGTTCAGTTGGGAAAGTGTTTGCCACGCAAGCCTGACAGCCTACGCTCTGCTCCTCAACCCCCATAGAAGTCCAGGCACAGTGGTGTGCTTATAATCCTCACAAACGGGGAAGACAGAAGCAGGAGGGCACCTGATCCTTGGGGCTCACTGCTCGCTGAGTCTTAACTGCTAAGCCAGAAGTTCAATAAGAAAATCTCATCTCAGAAACAAGGTAGAGAGTGATTGAGAAGGATGCCAAATATTGGCCTCTGGCCTACACAAACACACACATACATACACACCCCTATACACATACACATACACACTATACACACAGAAGAACTTTAAAAATACTTATAAGTATGCCATGGTACTATTTAACTTTCTTTTGATATAGAATCTCACTGTAGCCCAGGCTGGCCTTGAATTCACTCCATAAGTAAGGCTGGTATTGAACTCAATACCAGATCCACACTGGCCTCAAATTTAGCAATCCTGCTCCAGTATGCTGGGATTACACGAATGCAGTACTGTGCCCAGCTGCCTGCTCTTCTACCATAGTTTGTCTTTCTTCTTGCCTTTCTGTTTGAAGACAAATGATTTCACTACACTCAGATTAGATTATCTTAGATTATGTAAATAGTAACTATGCACTGTATACCTTAAAAGGCCATAAGAAAGGACTTTTTAATGTCAGCTCACACATTCATGTTTACAGGCCCAGTGAGATGAAACATTGGACCAGCGTGTCTTCACTCACCATTGAGCACGTCCATCCTGCAGAAGAGAGGAGGAGCCACTATGGGGAGACAGGAGGCAGGCTGAACACTCTCAGTAAGACTAGGAAGAAATGACTAGCTAGTCCAGTGTGTTGGAGCTTAAACAGAGTGGGGCGGGAACAAACAATGAGGTTTAAATGCAGACATGAAGCATTCAGCAAATACAAAACCAGGGTTGTGGTATCAGAACTGAGCTTTCTGGAAGATTAAGAACTGGAGCTTGTCTGGGAACCCAGATCACACCCCATGGTTGTCGCACATCTACTTGGCTGGGGTGGGCTGGTCCGAGCCTGGTGAGCATGCAATGGGAAAGGATAGGACGCTTAACTAGTAAGGGCAAGAGATAGACATTTACCTTATAATACAAAGCTGGAACGGCTAAGAGTCGGAAGGAAAATGGTGTGACCCTGGAGTGGTGACCCTGGAGAATCCATAGGAGAAATGAAAATGGAGGGCAGGACATTGGGAGTGTCAGCAGTGTCAGAGAAGGCTTTTGGAGAGGGTTAGATACCATCATGAAGGGGAAGCCGGAAGAGGAACTCAAGTCTGAACATGAAGGCAGGAACTGAAGCAGAGGCCAGGGAGGAGCCCTGTTTCCTGGCTTGCTCCCGTGGCTTGCAGCTAACTTTCATATACACTCCAGGACTATCTGCCTAGGGGTGGCATCACCCACAGTGGGCTGAGCTCTCCTACTCAATCAGCAATCAGGATAAAGCCCCCAGGCTTGCCTACCAGCCAATCCGATGAAGCCATGTCCTCAGTGAGAGTCCCTCCTCCCACATGACTCTAGCCTGTGTCAAGTCGACAGAAAACTAAGTAGCACGATGCGCATCTGTTGTGTTTTATAAAAAAGAGAAAGAAGCCGGGGATCTGTTTGGTAGAGGCACGGTGTGGTGGGGGGGAGGGGGTGCCTCTGCGGGCCCACTCTGATGCATCCCTTCTCCCTGAGGTACTAGCTATATGACAGATATAATATAGAAATAGTGTTTATTTATTATTTAGGGCATTGGGAAGAGAGTTGAGGAAGTAGTAGAGATGAGAGAGAGAGAGAGAGAGAGAGAGAGAGAGAGAGAGAGAGAGAGAGAGAGAGGCTGGCCATGAACACGTGAAGAAAGAGGGTGAGGGGAATGGGGGAAGAAGAGAGGAAGAGAGTGAGGAGGGGCAAGCAGCCCCTTTTATAGTGAGTCAGGCACACCTGGCTGTTGCCAGGTAACTGTGAGGAGGAGCCTAGAAAGAATGCTGACAGCATCGACCTGCTTGCACACTCAGGACACCTCATTCTCATTCGCACTGGGGCCCCGGTCTCCCCCTCAGCCTCTGCCAGGGCCCTGCTTCTCCATCCCCTCTTTTTTCCTCTTTTTGTGTGGATCATGCTGGTACATGAAACATCTCATCTGCCTCCTTCTAAAAGGTTCTCTGTGGAAACCTGCTAGAGACAGTGGTTTTCAGCCTTCCTAATGCTGTGACCCTTTAGTTCCTCCTGTTGTGGTGACCCCCCCCACCCATAAAATTATTTTTGTTGTTACTTCATAACTGTAATTTAGCTATTGCTATGAACTGTGATGTAAACATCTATGTTTTTCAACCCTCTTAGGATGCCCCTTATGAAAGGGTCAGTCAACCCCAAAGGGGCTGCGACCCACAGGTTGAGAACCACTCTACTAGGCGGATGCTTGGAGCCAACCATCAGGCTGAGCTCAGGGAACTTGGTGGGGGCACTGGCAGAAGGACTGGAGGAGCGGAGGGCGATTGCAACACCATTGGAAGAACAGCCTAGGTTGGCCTGAAGACCCAGTTCTCCCAGAGACTACACCACCAACCAAGAAGTGTGTACCTGAAGGGACCTTTGGCTCCAGATACATATGTAGCAGAGAATGGCCTTGCCCAACAGCAACGGGAAGGGAGACCCTTGGTCCCCAGGGAGGTTTGATGCTCCAGAGTAGGGAGACGGGGGAGCGGTAGGGTGGGAGAGTGTGGGTGGATGGGGGAGCACTCTCATACAGGCAAAAGGAAGGGGGGAGGGCTGATGTTGGTTGGGGGAGGGTGGCACAGAGGTAAACAGGAAGTGGGATATCATTTGAGATGTAAACAAATGGAATGATTAATAATAATAATAATAATAATTTAAAATTTCAAAGAGAGAGAACCACTCTGCTTCAGTTTGAGAAGAGAGAGTCTTCAAGCTTCCTTCTGTGTCTGTGGCACGCATAACACTGACTGATCATGGACAGAGAGTTTAGATTCTTGGTTACATCCTTGGGTTACTGACTATCCCCAAATTCTTATCAAAATTGAATTACAGCTTACCAACGTTACTTTACAGATCTAGAAGAGTAAAATGCCATGAGATGTTTGTCTGATCTTACTTCGGGGGGGGGGGTCCTTCTGTGCTATGAGGAGATATTGCACCCTTGTGGGACTTCCTTTCTTCCCTCTCAGTCTCATCCGTCTCCTGAGCCTGACTCTGATGGTCTCGTCCACCTTGGTCACCAAGAGCAGGTGTGAAGTCAGCTCTGCCATGTGTCCTCCTAGCTCCAGTGAGAAAGCTGCACCAGATGACCTTGCGTTGACCTTCAATATCATTATTTACTTGAAGAAGGTATGTGGCTATAGCCACTAGAAACCATTAGAAATGTTATTTCGAAGGTAAGAGCTGCACAAAGTCAAAAAGAATGCTCTTTATTTGTAACAAATGCATGTGCACAGAAGATTTGTACAAACTGAACTTCTTGCAGAATTATCAACTATATACAAAAGACCCCAACAGATTGGTCACTAAACATCCACCTAGGTTCATAATACACTTAGGGTATAAAAATCAAAGAGTTCAGCTGAACTCAGCAAATCAAACTCCCTCTTTGAGTTCAGCATTAGGAGCAATCATAGTACAATCTTGATTTCTCAGCAAGGCTTAGGAGATTCTACTACAGCGGCTGTCCTGAGAACTATGTGGGTGAACACTGAAGTTCACGGAGGTGTCATTACAGTGCTCTCTAGTGGAGGGCATCGGTAATACACCTTACAGAGAGCTGCAGCAACTGGATTAGTGTTAGGACCCAGTCTGCAGGAGAGCATGCCTACTCAAAACACTATAAAGAACCAGAAGCGTAGAAACCTAACAGGAAAGTCCATTTTCAAAATTGTAAAATGAGAACATTTGTAATTTGTGGTAACATTAAGAAAATGCAGGCGTGCGCAACCACGTTCACCAATGAATGAGACCAGGTATTGGGTTTCTCCCGCTTGAGAAGATAGTATCTGTTGTTATTGTGGTTTCGAAAAGTATTTCTCACAGACACTTAGAAATATTGAAATCAAAACGTTAAGATACAGGCCATGATTGACTAAATAGGCAGAAAATAAAATTTTCTCAGGTATGTGACTTAATCCCTCTCGTCCTTTCCACGTCTGAGCAGCTGATGGAGGATTTGCAATAACCGCTCTTTCTGCATAGGAACCAGCAGAACTCGCTGAAAATGGACTGAACAGAGTTCAACGACTGGAGAATTTTATGCCCCCCCCCTTTATTAATAATTCTGCTGTCACCAAATACGATGAGAATAGAGTCTCGTGAGTGCCGCTTTTGACACATTTTTGAAGTACGTCTTTTTCACGGAAAGAACTATCTGCTTTCCACATCAATAAAGCATATTTACATGTTTCCCAGGCGCCACGCGGCAGAGAACGAAATCCACTTCACATCCCATCTGATTGCGCGTACTCCTTCATGCATCTGCGATTGCGCGTACTCCATCACGCATTCTGCGAATGCGCATACTCCTTCAAGCATCTGCCCACGTCACTGTTTCTCATCTTCTCCGTGAATAGTTCATCAAAGACCCTGTTCTGCTTCGGAGTGAAGTAGTTTATCCAATCACCCACCACTCCTGGAAAGACAGGAAATGTATCAGGCAAGAATCAGTCTCTACCCACAACACTGACGGAAGAACTCTGCCAGCTTTGCGATCAAATGGGAGTGTTTGGTCTCTTCTGTGAGGGCTGCATATTAATTTCCACAGTTTATAACTATTTATTTAGAGAAAGATTTAAAATAAATAAATATTTTTTTCTGGAGTAGGCCAGGACGATCTAGTCTAAATGTGACCCAGTAGTGTGAGCACAAAGGTAGCTCATTGGTTTGCCCCCTTGCGAGCTTGCACAGTGAGAGCTGGTCTGAGACTGCACCGTAGGAATGGGTAGCTCACCTTAATTTCAGAAATGTCTTTTCTATAGAATGAATAGTGGAGAACAATAAACATACAGAAGTTTTCCATACAAAGCATTTGATGATGAATGTACATAGTCTGCCAGCTTCTCTTAATTTGAAAAAAATCCTGTTTTTAAGTCCCCCCCCCCCAGAACTGCCTTCCTCACTTCCAGTATGCTGCCCTTGTCAAATTTGGGGCTCAGGTTCCATCCCTGGAGTCTCCCTGTCATAGCACCAACGGCGCATTACTTTATCGCTACACTTGTTCTCCGTGGTCCTTTGTTTCTGATTAGCTTATAAACTCTTTCAAGCTAGGGGCTATCATGTACTCTTTGTGTGTAATCAAGAGTAGACATCTTAGCGGGGCTGTGGTGGTGCATGCCTTTAATCCCAGCACTCGGGAGGCAGAGGCAGGCAGATTTCTGAGTTCGAGGCCAGCTGGTCTACAAAGTGAGTTCCAGGACAACCAGGGCTACACAGAGAAACCCTGTCTTGAAAAACAAAAACAAAAAAACAAAAAAATTTAAAAACAACAACAACAACAAAAAGAGTAGACGTCTTATGTCATGTGTTCAGAAGACACACATGGCTCCATTGAACGCAGCACAATGTTACCTCCAGAAATGAAATGTATGATGTTCTAGGGATGGCTCCTTTCTTCACATTTTACATACTTTATTAAAAACACATATATAATATTTTTAGACATGGTCATATTCCATAGTTGGCTTGGAACATACTATGTGGATCAGGCTGGCCTTAGATTTGCCTGCTGCTGTCTCCAGAGTATTGGAATTAAAGATGTACACCATCATGCTCAGTCCATATGAAAATTAATATACTGAGATCATATTAAGAAAGACATTGTGAATCTGAACTTAGAAGACTGCGGCCTGTGTACTAAAACTTGCTCACCATTTGGTTTGGTTTGGCTTGGTTTTCTTGTAGCTGATGTTGTTATTTTAAAGATTACATTATTTCATGTGTATAGATGTATGTCAACACTGGATGTGTCCAGCAGACACCAGTCTTCCACGCTCACATCCAGTGCAAAGAAACCATACACAGGTGAACCTTCCATGCTGTTAGTTACAGGTAGTGCGGATAGAGTTTCATCTGGGGATGTTCTCCAGGGTTACAACCACAGAAGGTCAGGAAAATAACCATCACAGGGTTGTCTCTCTCTCTCTCTCTCTCTCTCTCTCTCTCTCTCTCTCTCTCTCTCTCTCTCTCTCTCTCTCTCTCTCTCTCTCTCTCTCCCCCTCTCTCTCTCAACACGAACAGCTCATTCGGTGTGCTCCTCTCTGCTCTTCTTTTTCTCTTGTCAAGCCTTCCCACCATCCACCACACACTACTGTGGAAACTGCTCAGAGCCCATGAAGAACTGACAGGTTGCCACGCGTGCCTGGTCTTGGCTTTCTGTCTAATTCTGGTCCAAATCTTTTCTTGGCTCCCTTGGGCTGCTTCATTAGGGTCTTCTGTCACTCCAGCTCTTGGCTCGCACCCAGACTACTCTGCCTTGCCGCACAAGCTGCTAATGGCTCCCTGACTGACTTTTCTCAACTAATTGTAATGCGAGCAGGGGTGGCTGACAATGTTTCTCACCTAAACAGTTTATGGCATCTTGCTTGGTTCTTCTGTCTCACTTCACTCACTTCTAAGCATGTTTATACTCTGCCGGTGCCACTATAGTACACAGACCAGCTTGTGCTAGGTCCCCTCTTCAACCAGGAACAGAAGAGGATGGGAAGAGGGAAGAGGATGGGAGGGGAATGGGAAGGAGTGGGAGGGAATCAAAGGAGATGGGAGGGTTTGGAAGTGGAGAGGAGGGGATGGGAGGGGAGAGGAGGAGAGGTAATGGGAGGGACAAGGAGGGGACGGGAGGGGTTGCTTCTCATGAAGATTAAGCTCTCTGGCACCAATATCTTCTCTCCTTCATTGTGCTTTGCACAGGCCCACTGCATCGCAGCACACTGTTGTGTCTTCCAGCTCACACAAAGTGACTGTGTGAGCAGCTGTGGTTTTGACACGCCCCTTCGCTGGCATTGGCTCTCCCGGTGGTTCTGACCCCGCCCCCTCGCTGGCATTGGCTCTCTTGGAAAGCCATCCTCACCTACCATTTTTATAACCGCTTCTCAAACTTTCAGTCCCGGATCTACCTTGAAGAGGATCTCTTCCCTTACTGGAGGCGTGTTTTCCTGCCCCCACACCCCGACCCACATTCATAGTCACAGATGCCTGCTGTTAGCACTGTGCATTCCTGTCTAGAACATGAATTTCTGGAGGAGAGATGCTATGTTTTATTCACTATTTGCATATTAGCTCTAGAATTAACAGCTTATTAATACTTGCTGAATTGAATGCTTGCCTCGTTTCTTAGCTTTGGTTTTGTGACTCTGCATAAATAAGACTAAATTTCAACAATAGCAAATTTGAAAAGTTAGGGTAATATTTGTTTTACACAAGAGTTGGCAAATAGTTGCTTGGCATTGACTATATTCCTTTGGGACAAGAAGGGGAATAGACATTTGCTTTTTAGTTAAGAATCAGGCGTGCACATGTACTTAAAACATTCTGCCTTTGTAAGTTGTAAAACATTTCTCCTGTAGCTAGATAAAAATTTACACACTTCAAAACAGTTCTAGGGGCTGCAGAGATGGCTCAGAGGTTAAGATTACTGGCTTGGTGGTTTACAACCAACTATTTAACTCCAGTTTTAGGGGGTTTAATGCCCTCTTCTGACCTTCTTGGGAACTGTAACCACATGGGGTAGATATATATGCAGACAGAATACTCTTGCATGGAAAAAAAATTTTTTTAAATATTCTACTTCCAGATATTTCCTACTTGCTTCTAACTTAAATCTGGAGACTTAGTGGGGGAGATTTAATTCCCTTTCTTGTATTTCTATACACATTGAAGGCTTGAAACGTAACTGCTGCCATCCTTCTGCACGTAGAGGAGATTGGTTCCAGAGTTCTCGAAGTCTCCAACATTCTGAGATGCTCGTTGCTGGTACAAAATGGCACCTAAGTTATATAAAACCTCCACGTAACCTCCTCACACATCCTCCCATTACCATCCACTGTCTCTACATCACTTATTACAACTTCAACACCACATACATAGTGGGGCGGGGGGGGCTTTGCTGTTGCCTAGGAAACAATGAAAACGGAAGTCTGCACATGCTCAGAATGGGCACAGTTATCTCCGCAGGATTTCCAGTCTTCTTGGCTGACTCCCAGATGAGCAAAGAACCTGTTTTAGAAACCGAGAGCCAAGCGATCCGCAGCAAAAGCCTTAGCTGCAGCCCCTTCCTGCCCAGCCACCCACCCCCCACCCCGCCCACAGACCTTTATCCACAGACCTTTTCTGAACACCAGGTTCCTGTCGGACGTGAGGGCACAGATGACGTGATTGGGATCACAATTTTCTTTGGCCGCATTACTTTTCATTTCACTGAATGACGTACTCCGAGCGATCTTAGCCATCTCGCTGTCATTCACGTCGATGCCGAGGAAAGCAGTTATTTTCTTTAGGCTCTTAACAAAATCCTGAGCGAAAACCAAGTTAAGTGAGCAAGCATGCCTCTTAAACGCATACCAATTCATTCCTCTGAATTTTAAGGCGAAATCCACCCATTGTTCTGTTTGTTTTGGGCAAGGTTTCTCGGTCATCCTGGGTGGTCTAGAACTCACTATGTAGACCAGGCTGGCCTCGAACTCACGGAGATCTGCCCGCTTCCGCCTCCCGAGGGCGGGGATAAAGGTACACACGCCCACACTCAGCGAGTTCTCTCTTAATTTGGTTCCAGCAGCTGAGCTGCTCGAGACTTACTTTTTTCATTTCTTCATAGAAGATGAATAGGACATTTTTATCGTTTTTGTGTTCTTCCCAACTCAAAACGTGATCAAACCAGGAACCATACACAACTGGAAGAGAAGTGCGTTAGAGTTATTGTTTACAATGATGGCGTACCCGGCCTGGCCTCGTCCACCTCAGCACTCGCCCACGTCTGGAGAGAGACTACCCAGAAGACCCCATTTCACTACAATGTCACCCCGGGGAGTGGCTGCTGCGGGCCACACCTTCACAGTCCTGTGGGCCTTTTTTTTTTTTTTCCTTATTTCTAGTAAATAGTTTTTATCACCATAAAAAGTAGTAGCAAAATCAAAGCTTACATTTTTCTCAGTAATTACATTCTGCACTTTTAAAGCTCTTCTAAGGAACCATCAAAAATCAGTCATTTTCTTTAAAGGGTCATTCATAATTTCAGGTTTTTTGCTTTTTGTTTTTTGGTTTTGGGGTTTTTTGTTGTTCTTTTTGTTTGTTTGTTTGTTTGGTTGGTTTTGGTTTTTCGTTTTTGGTTTTTTCGAGACAGGGTTTCTCTGTATAGCCCGGGTTGTCCTGGAACTCACTTTGTAGACCAGGCTGGCCTCGAACTCAGAAATCCGCCTGCCTCTGCCTCCCGAGTGCTGGGATTAAAGGCGTGTGCCACCACGCACTCGGAAGGCAGAGGCAGGCGGATTTCTGAGTTGGAGGCCAGCCTGGTCTACAAAGTGAGTTCCAGGACAGCCAGGGCTACACAGAGAAATCCTGTCTCGAAAAACAAAAACAAACAAACAAAAGTTTATAAACGTTTTCCCTGGGCTATGATCTCACTATATAGCCCAGGGTAGTTCTGAGACTCATGGTACTTCTCCTGCCTCAGCCTCTCAAGTGCTAAGATTATAACCATGAGCTGCCATGCCCAGTTTTAAAACTTGGTTTGTAAAAAGGATCTTATGATGATTAGTGATCATTAACAATTAAGATGATTATTATTTTATTTGACTAAAAGTTTAAACTAAATTAAAAGCATAATAAATTTTGAGAATATTCTCGACAGACCGATTCAGCCTTAGGAATGTCTCTGCAGCTGATAGCATCACCACATTTCCTTGTCAAATGATAGCCTAGAAAATGTCCCAAGTCTCAAAAGTCATTACATAGAGCCTCCCTAGCAGTGACGATTAGAAAACAAAGCATGCTCTAGTCCTCTCTGGACACCAACTCAATTGAACACGATTTATAAAGCACAGTAAGTTTAAACGCATCCTTCCAGGGCTCAGTATCACCCCAAAGGCAAACTCTAGCTTGTGCCCTCCATGTCGAAGACGCTGGCGTGGAGAACTCCTGACGCCTACTCACTCAGAACACAGAGTTTAGGAAACCCCGAGTGCCTGCTAGACACTGCATGAGATGTTTTGAATAAGAAAGCTTAGAATTAATTATATATGATAGCATATCATCACAATATAATTACCTAATTAACTAACTGCGATTTTTGGTGATTTCAGATTTTGAGGAAACAAATTGCAAGTGCATATATATTTCTTTTTATTAATTGATTCATTCTCACAATAACATTTCATTGTGATTTTTCATACATGTAGAGGATTATTATTTGCTATTTTTTATTTGCACACACATGCACACACACATTCATACACATGCACACACACTCACACACACTCATACACATACATTCATATACACTTACATGCACACACACACACACAAACACACACACACACACACAGTCACCACTGAAGTCGAGAATCCTCATAGGAGAGGAAACACATGGTGTTTGTCTTTCTGAGTCTCGCTTGCTTTGCTGTGTCTTTTTAAACCAGGAAGTTCTGGGGCGGCTACGATGCCAACACAGAGTTGGCCTTCTACCCAGGCACCCCAGAGAAATGGACAGTAAATTCCTCAAAGAGTTGCTAGCTCTTCCTTATCAGTTCTTCAGGCTGTACTGGAGTCCGATCTTATCGAAGCATTGCCCAAATGACCACCACGGCAGTGGAGGATCGCATGTCTAAGACTACCCACCCTTTTCCCAGACTCAGATGCCTGCAGAAGGAGGACTGCTTTTTCTCTCATGCAGCCTTAAGGAACAAAGCCTGATTTGATCCTAATCTCAAATCAGCGGGGTCTCAGACTAAAGTCGGTCTGCCCCCTCTGCCTCCTGCCAGTACCCACAGGCCCCACATGGGGCCATCGACCACAGCTCTGATGCTGCCAGAAGCCTTCGGACTGACAGAGAAGCCTGGCTCCTGCAGCCGGTGACAGCAATAGACTGAGTCATGGCCACTGGTTAAATGGAATCAACCTTGCCCATTATGGCTTTTTCAGAAAGAAATTAATTGCAATGTGCATTTAAGAATGACTTTCAGAGTCTGGGCTGCTCATAATTTGAAAAGCAGCTGTTCTGTTTGTCATAGAAGAATATATATTCCCTCTTTCTCCAAAAGGTTGGAGGGCAGCTGGAAGAATCGAGATGCTATGTTGCCTTCCCGGCTAGCAGGAAAAAGCACATTACGACTGCGCGCAGAGGAATCCCTAAAGGGTAAGATTTTTCAAGTGACAAACTGAGTTACATTTAAAACCATGAACCCTCATTTTCCAAGTCATTAACAGCCCTTTACTATAAAGAAAATTCAGTTTCTAAAATAAAGGCACACCCTTCTTTGAGGGGAACTGCTTTTCAGCCTACCCCTCATCTTTACAGTCACTGCGTCCTCTCTCCCCACTTCTGCCTTTAGCTTATGCCTGGATTGTATTCTCCTACCAACCAAAACTCCTCTTCTCCTGAATGCCCGTGGGCAGAGCTGGCTCAGGCTCACCCAATCTATATGTCTGAAAAATAAGTCAGAAACTTTGCTCACTAGAAACTTCCAGAACTCTGCCCCCTTCCTATAGAACACAAGTTTCCTTGGGATGGTATGTCCTTCGAATAGTAACCCCCCAGCCCCCAGTCTTCAATCAACCTGACCACGCCACCAAGGTCACTGAGGACACTGACCGTCAGCCACAGTCATCTGTGTTACCCCTGTCTTGCGACAGCTGTGATGGCTTTGCGGAACAGCTCCTACGGTTCCCTACTGGCCCTTTCTGTCTCTGCTTCCCTCTGGTTGGCTCACTCCGCTGTCTCCCTGGCAATGCTCCCCTGCTACTTTAATGCTTATTTCAATAGACAAGAGAAGAAAAAGCCACTCAGTATTGAAGCAAGACACTTCATCATCTTCTCTCTCTCCTGCTGCTGTCAGTGCTGCCACAGGACTTTACGGCTCTGTATTTAGACTCATGATATGTGTTTCCAACCTGTGACCCCACGGCTCCCTCCCCACCTACGAGCATTATGTTGATGCTCTATCCTATGCGCCAGCTGTTTCTGCCTTCTGCCGGATAGCAATTATAATGCATTTCTTAGTTTCTAGAAATCTCTCTGAAAATACAGCCACTGTATTATAAAGCAAAACTTTCCGGAACTGAAGGCCTAGGAAATACACAGCTCTGATACAAGGTTTGAAAGGGAGCTAGAAGTGTAAAAATGAGTCCAATGTTCAGATATTAGTTTAATTGAGCTATTAATGTGGCTTGATATCACCAGAGCATAATTTATAGTTACTGTTTAACTTGACAAAGTACTACCAGGAAGGTAAAGTGGATGGTTAATTACATAAATGTCTGTCTGTATCTTTACCCTCCTGCCTTTTTATATAAGCAGGAGCTGAGTGTACATAGGAAAACCAGCCCAGCATATTCTAGCACCTTCATCATAAAATAACCTCCTTGATGCACACCTGCCTCCGTGTGAAGCTACTAGAAAGTCTTCCATGACTAGTAGAATAGCTGGATTTCTGCAGTGTCCCGAGGCAAGTACTCCAGTTTCAACTCTGAACGATCCTATAGGTGGGCCGTTCTGTTAGTCTTCTTTGTAGGTGAAGCACGGCTCTCTAAATAGTTGTGAGGCTGTCCAAAGTCACGAAGGATGACGTGCAGACCAGAACTGATGCCCTGCCTTCCACCTTAGCCACATCTCTCTACTACACCATGTGCCGCAAAAGAAGGAACACTGTCTCCGGAGTCCTTCAAACTCCCCTTGCGTGTGAAACACACCCATGCATGTACGCATCTGCACAGCAGCATCAGCAATTCTGTTGCTACCCTTCCTGTGGTTTGGTGACGACGTCTTTCCCCTGAGATGGTGTCATGTAGCCTCTGCTATCCTTGAACTTGCTGTATAGCCCAGGATAATCTTAAACCCCTAGTCCTCTTCGTGCATCAATCTCCCAAGTACTGGGATTATATATCTGTGCTCTGACTTACAAATAGAAAAAGCGAAGTTGCTGCTCACATTCAAATAAAGCTTTTAAATGGCAGACGGTGAGGACAGGGCTGACGCAAGATGACGTGCCCAGGGTTGACGCAGGATGGCATAACCCAGTGGTAGAGTCATTATAGATGCGATCCCATTGCCACTAAATATCTATTCATTCACCCAAGGTGTAAGAGAAATGCCTAGGGTGTTTTTCCAACCATCCTCTGCCTCTCTTACCAGGATGTCTGCGTAAACGGTGTGGTGCTCGCTGGCTGAACATTTCCCCAGCACCTGTCAGCCTTGCTACATTCCGGTCCGGCCCGGACTGGCCCTTTGTATGGCTATGGCCAGAGAAAACCAAAATGCAGGAGAGGAGTGGGGTTACCCTGGTACTGCCCTGGTTCCTCTACCTCACCCGGGTGTATTCACCTTCTGGGTGCAGTCATAATAAGAACATGGCCAGGTTGGGACACAGGCAAGGAGACGGGAGGCAGCCGCAGTCTGCAAAGTGGGAAGCAAAAAATAGCATGTCTCCTCTTGAGAAAAAGCAGACTTGGGGTCTGTTCTGAAAAAAAAATGTGTGTTTAGATTCTGCTTATTCTAAAGATAGAGTCGGGGCAGAGCGAGGCACGCTGACCATCTTTAAATATTTAGAAGATGATCAGGCAGCTTTTTAGACTGAACACATTGTGGCACCACGGTAATGGGAAAGATTTTGGAATAATAATTAAATCTTGGTTCTACTCATTATTTGTTATGTATCCGTGAGTGAGTTATTTGGCATCCCTAGTTTGTCACCCCTTGGAGCTGTAAACTAAGGATAATAGCACCTACCACACAAGTTCTGGTGAGGGTGAAATAAGGTAATATTTACCTAACACTTAGCTAAGTGTCTGTCACATGGGAGTCACACAATGATAAGAATGAACCAGTATGTGGGGTGTGTGGCCCTGTGAGGTTAATGGTCGGGGCTGGAGTGTTCAGGCTTAGCCTACAGCATTCTTGGGAGGTCGTGGGAGTCACATAAAGGCCAGGTGTGTTTGAATCATGTAAAGTACTGAGCAGCCCTGGGACGTCACGTCACGTCACAATTCTGCTAGATGTGGCATTTGTTAAGGGGGAAACTACATCGCAAGGGGTTGAGTCGCACAATCCCCGAAGCGGGGGGTGGGGGGGTGGGGGGGAGTGGAGGTGGGGGGGGGCTGTCAGTATTGATCTCCGGTTAAGGCTAGGCTTGCTGCACCCTCACTGAAACTAACTGGGAGAGCTGAGAGTCTGGCAGCAAAATTTAAAATATGTCCACTTAGCGCTGGCAATGTTTGCACAGGGGTAGGGCTCAGTGGGTGCAAAGGAGAGTGCATGACGTTGGAGGGGGAGAGGGGGTAGAGATAACAACGGGAAGAGATGGGAGAGAAGTAGGGAGCAGTCACAGTCAAATGACATTATTCACAAGGGTGAAATCCTCAAACGCTAAAAAATTTAAAACTCAAAAAAGTAATATATAAGTAGGTTCTTTGACCAAGGTTAGCAGTCCAGGATGGAGTGGGTGTGGGGCATTAGCAGAAAGTCAGATACTCCAGGCTTTTAGACTGTCAACTCTTTGTGACTTATTCTTTAAGTGAAAGTTGTTCACTAAATGCGTAACTAGGAAAGACTTACAGAGACACCCAAAAGCGATGGAGTTCTCTAAGCACTCGCCATTTTAAACTCCTGTCTCCTAATTTCTTCACTGCATTGGCATACTATCGTTGTTTAATATTTGTTTAAGAATTGAGTTTTCAGCTGGGCACTTGGGAAGCAGAGACGGATCGATCTCTGAGCTCAAGGCCAGCCTGGTCTCTACAGAGTGAGTTCCAGGACAGCCTGGGCTACATAAAGAAACCTTGTCTTGTGAGGGGAAAGTTAAACATTTTTAAAGTTCTCTCCAACATCACTGAGTCAGAGGGAGAGGAACAAAGGCAAGGCAAGGCAAGGCGGGGTGGCTGGACCAGGGGCCCTGAGCGCTTTGTCAGACCAAGTCTCACGCTGCTTCGAGGATCAGTTGTTTTCTGTTACCTTTCATGAAACCAACTTGCTCATGATTAGTCCATTGGTTTCTTTGGGAGGATTTATGTGTGCATATGTATTTTATTTGTTTGTGATATCTACCTCCAGGCTACCTAACCGACTTCCGCTGAGTGTCTAATGACCTCGCATGGGGTAAAACAAAACAAAACAAAACCAAAAAACAAAACAAAACAAAAAAAAACCCCAACAAACTCTGGTGGTATATGAAAAAAATTAAGATTTAATTTTTTAATTAAAAACTAAAAAAGAATTAAGAAGAAAAGAATCAATCTCTGTTTTGAAGATTTTACAAGTAGCTTACAAGCATGCTCCTACCCACAGGCCTTCAGAATGACTCTGAAGTGATTAAGAATTTGCCTTAGAAGAACCAAGGACTGCTCTCTTCAGAGCATGAGTGGAAACCGGCAATTAGGCTCCATCAAAAGGTGGGAGCGAGCTTTCATTTTGGGTGAGAAAGTTCAGCGGTATTTAATGAATTCTAAAAGGTGGTTGTTAGGGCTGGGCGATGGTTCACAAAGCATTGCTGCACACGATACCAGGACCTGAGTTTGAATCCCAGCACCCAGGTTACAAGACAGCAGAGTGTGTCTAGAGGCAAGTCAGTGATCTCAGCCCGGCCGAGGTGGAGACAGGAGGGCCTCTGAGGTCCCTGGACACCAGCCCCCCTCCAAGCTCAGTGACCTCAACTCAAGGAAGGAAGGTGGGCTTGATAGAGCATGGCACACAATGTTCTCCTTAGGACTCTACACACCAGTGCATGAGCACACACACACACACACACACACACACACACACACACACACACACACACACACACAGAGTAAACAAACCCAATTTAAAATAAGAAAGTGATAATTGCTATATTTACCATCTCCTTTGAGGAACAGCTCTAAAAACGCAGCCCATGTTTCCGTGGAAGGGAGATTGGGGTTGTCCCTGTAGTAGTGGAACATGGAGACGGCTGTATCCTTCGGATTTCTGACGATGTAGATAATCTGTTTCAAAAATACAAACAATTTACCCTAGGATAAAAATAGCCACAACACAAAATATTTCCCAAAAGAAAATTACAGGTAAAACTTATCTATGCAAATTCCACCGTTTTCTTTCCCTTTCTCCCTCTCCCCCTCCCCCCTCCCCCCCCAATAGCATTAGCTGATGACTAAATAGGCCCTGTGCTTCAGTCTCTGGAAACCCAGTGTGCATAAGACTCATCCAAGAAGAATGTTAATAAGGACATTTTTATTCCAGAGGTCCTACAGGTGGCCTAGCTTGCTGTGTTTTAAACCAGCCCCCAGTGGCTACTGGTGCTCACAGTCCAATGGACAGCTTTTTAAACCATTTACTAAGTGTGGTCCTATCTTTTAGAGCCAGGCATGGGAGAACCTCTATCCATTGTTAGGCAAAACAACTTTTTGTTATCTATATATTAGGCAACATTTGCACACAGCAAGATTTTTTCCAAACTGTCTTATTGGAAACTACTCTTATTGGAAAACTAAGGTCTGGACCTTCCCTTTTTGACAATTTAATTCTTCGCCAGAAGAACTTCTAAGATTTCCTCCCAGTGCCTAGGAATACAGCAACTATAATTCAGTCCACAAACATGTATTCAGTGTGTGCTGAATACCAGAAAATATTCAATGACTTGGCTCCAAGGGTGTATCAACTAGAAAGACGGGAAGGATTTGAGCCCTCTCTCAGTGTATAGTTGACTGACAGGCAGACAATCAAATGTTCTCTTGACAATAGAGCATTGTAGGAGCTCCAAGACAGGATTACAAAAGGAACAAGAAGAATCTTCCAGAGATCAATAGAAGAGCTAGGTAATGGAGCCTTTCTGATCATAGTCAACACTGCATAGGCTAAGGACGAGATGTTCTCTGATTTGTAACGACAGTTCGGACAGACACAGTTTACCCAGATAAGGCAGAATTCGATGTTAATACGCTGCTATCTTTCAGTAGCATGTTCATAGTCTAGATGTGTGTGTGTGTGATCCATATGAATGCTGGCCCCGCTTTACTTGAGAGACGTGTAAAGGTCAATGTGTCAGGAATGAAGAACAACCTTTACCCAGCCCCACCCAGGACACTCTCTAGCTTACACTCTAATACGAAGCAACCTCACAGACCCCGGGCCATCTCTTCCTGTGCCAGGCTTCCAGAGCAGAACCTCAGAAACCCAAGGCTTACTGAACTCACTTCTAAAACTCCAAAATGGAACACAGTAGCAAACCTGATGCCTGCACTGAGGAGCCAGACACAGCTGCGTGTCAGAGAAGCAAGTCTCTGAAGGAGCCCTGGAGTGGTGTATGTCTGCATTACAGACGCGGGGAAACAATCCAGTCAGGTTTTATAGATGTTGGAGTAAACTGAGAAGCCTGAAGAGTCACTGGAGGAAGTTAGGAGCTATAAAGAAAAGTCAGGGTGGTACTCTAGGAGAGCCGGGGCAAGGGACGTTAGCTAAAGCATCATGGGGAAGTGGAGAGATGGCTTAATGGTTAAGAGCCCTTGCTGTTCTTCCAGAGGACCCCAGTTCAGTTCCCAGCACTCATACTGGGCAGCTCACAGCTGCCCATTATTCCAGCTCCAGGGAGATCTAATGCCTCAGGTGTCCTTGGACACAAGCATGTGCGCACACGCACACACACAAACACACACACACACAAATAACAAAAGGAAAATCATAATTAAGCATCCTAAAATGAATAACAAAATATAAATTTCAAACTATGGATTTTCCTAACAGAAAGAGAGTGAGGGAAAGTACAGATTAAGAAGTAAATACAATTGTCTGTGACTCCGACCCCCCTCTTCTGCCCTCCCAACCACACATACCAGCTACACATGAGGTGCAAAGACACCCATGAAAGCCTACCACCTATAGACATGAAATGCCTTTTTAAAAAGCAGAACAAAAGGCCAAGTGAAACTGAGAGGTTTGGAGGAAGGGACATTTAGAGGGACATTCGGGTCTGATCAGCCCTGCAGAGGTAGGGAAAGTTCAACTGGCTCTCAGGCCCTCAGGACTAACCCACAAGTACATCCACGAAGGACCTACATCTTTAATTATATGCAGCATTGTGTCATGAGCCGATAGGAACAAGGTGTGCAGCTTGTGTTTTAATGGACAACCAGGGGACCTGCAATTGACTTAGATAAGAAAGTATTTGCTGAGTCATTTAATATCACTCCTGTCTTCTGGAGGAGGAGGGCAGAGGCTCAGTTCCTTCCCATCAGTGCCATTCAGAAAGGGTACACCTTAAGGCTGCACCTTCAGGGTAGAGGGGACCTGCCTCAGCCTCAGGGTCCTTGCTCAAGTGACCTGCGACCCACGTGTGTCCTATGTGTGGGACAGACACAAAACTTCCCGGCTGGTAATGATTGTTTGAGAATGTCATCAGTTACTGGAATTAGATATACTCTTCCCCTCCCTCCCTCCCTCCCTCCCTCCCTCCCTCCCTCCCTCCCTCCCTCTCCAGTGTTTCTTCCATGTCTCCTCTCTCCCTCTCTGTTTTGTATTTAACCCACTCACGAGAAAAGCAAGTGCCTTACTGCCTCTGTCTTTCTGTTTGACTCCCTCTCTGACTATCTCAGAAACAGCCTGTTGGAAAGGAAAATGGTTTGTTGAGTTTTGCAAATGTAATTTAGTTAAGCTTCCATTGTTCTGACAGACAGAGCAAAGCCCTGACGCCCAGCCCTGATTGGCTGTGTTTACTTGTATCTGTATAGGAGAGGGGCCAGCGCAGAGCTATGGCCACAAGATGACTGTGGAAAGAGGGTCTTCTCTCTGTCTGTACCCTGTGCACAGGTGCCTTGTTCTGATTTGTACAGTTAGACAAAGGCTGACGTGGTTGGAAGAGGCTTCGTTTCTGGGAACTTTATACATGTCTTGTTTCTGATTTCTAAACATTACTATTTTTGTGCTTTACTTCTGATCAAAATGTTCCTTATCCACATATTCCTAAAGATTACAGTGAATGCTGGCACCATATTCTAGAAATTCACTTTTCTTGTTGGGCTATTTGCTCCTAGTATTGTTTTTCCTATGTAGCTACGTTTCAAGCAAATTGAGAATATTTATTACACATGAACTAAAAAGCATGCTCTCTTTTTCCCTTTATCATGTAAAAATACCTCCGTGAAAATGTAAAAGAGGGAGAGAAAGCTGTGGAAACGGAAAGTGTTCTTTCAAATTATAATTGGCTTTTAAAAGAACTATGACCCATGAGTTAATAATGGCTCAAGGACACCATCCTTTAGCATTTCTTCCTATAATAACTTTTTCCCAGAAAAAAATAAAATAATTAAGTATAAATAGCACTTGCTTTGCTACCAACAAGCTCCACGACAGGGCAAGAACCTAAGGGCCCCAGAACTGGAGAGACTGCTCAGTGAATAGGAGCACTGTCTGCTCTGGCAAAGAATCAGGTTCAGTTCCCGGCACCCACATGGTGGCTTACAACTGCCTGTAACTCCAGTTATAGGACAACGTAGTCTTTCTTTGGGATTCCAACACCACTGCCTGCCCGTGGTGCACATACATAGCTGAAGGCACTCACACTTGCACATCAAATAAAAGGAAAATGAATCTTTGGGGGAAAAAAAGAACTGAGCATCTGAGGCTGCCCCTGGGCAGCAGAACCCAGCATCCCGAGGCTGCCCTGGGAAGAAGAACTGAACATTCCGAGGCCGCCCCTGGGCAGCAGCCCCCACCTTGCACTGCTTCTGTTTCACAGTCACAGGAAGCATTTCATAGTTCAGATGTGTCGGGATAGCTCTTCTCTTAGGTATCCTTTTCAGCTCTTCAAATTTAGAAATGTCTCCCAATTCAATAGGAGAAGTGAGTGTGATGCCAGCGTCGGGAATGCGCTCAATGACTTCTGCCAGCCAATGGGTGCCTGCACACAAACAGAAAAGAGAATGCAGTTTTAATTACATGTTGCAGCCAAGCACTGAGAGCACAAGTAGGTTATGTGAATTCGGCAAGTGTGACTGCTGTGAGCAGTCCTGACTCTCACACCCCTGGAACCTGGTGAAATGCTAACCTGGTTTGTGGAGTAGTTTCCCTTTACAAGAGTGCAGAGGTTTGCACAGGACACTTGCTGTGTCCTTCCCTTAAAATAATTTGTTAGTGCTCCCTTCTAGACCCTTCTGCTCACCAGCTCACATGCGTGTTCCCTAATGTGGTTCCCAAAGCCCACAAGCTCTTCTCCGTTTATAGGCTATCTTCTTTCCTCTCAACCACCCCTCCTCCGCAGTTACTCTCCCTTTTTGTCTCCCATGGAACCCAGCCCCTTCCTCTGCTAGAACACACATCAGAACACAGTTACTATGGCATATGTGTGTGTTCACCTCCCCCTTCACCTTTTGAAGAGTGACACATAGATCTCTCTGTATGAGTAGAACAGTATCTGTGCAGACCAAGCACTTAAATCATAAATGTGCGTCGTATTCAGAGAGATAAAAGGCTGATACCATAGACTCTGAAGAAAGCACAGAGTTCTGTTTGAGTTTCAGTGTTTTGGAAGTGGGATGGGGGTGGGGATGGTGTTGTTGTAAATTGAATCTGTTATTATTGTATTTGCACATAATGTGAGGGAGTGAATGTCAGAGGACAACTTTGCACAGTTGATCTTGTCTTCTGCCTTTTTCGGTGCTCCCTGGATCAAATTCATGTGCCCAGGCTAACACAGCGAGTGCTTTAAGCCACGTGCCTGCCATCTGGTTGGCCCGGTGCTCTCATGTTTGTTTGCAATACGGGGGGGGGGGGATTGTTATACATGGGATGACACAGGGGACCGAACCCTGTTTTCCTTTCATGCTACACAAGTGCTCTTCCCTGAGCATCCCTCCCCCACACCCAGCAGAGAATACAACTCCACACTTTGCTGAAGCAAATGATAGCTGTAGCCCAACTTTGCAGCAGAGAAGCTGAAGCTTGGGGGTGGGGGTGGGGGAGGCATTTTGTTAATTGAAGACTATAGCCTCAAGGAGGTTAAATCCGGCTAGTGTCTTATTTCATTGTGATTTCAGTGATGTGTAACATGAACAACTTCATGGCTGAACAATAAATACTCTGTCTTGCTTTCTAAGTTTCATGTTAAGTGTACTTTACAAAGGTCTTTCTTTCTTAGATTTATTTATTTTATTAGTGGGAGTGTTTTGCCTGCAGATGTGTGTGTGTGTGTGTATCTTGTGAGTGCCTGCTGTCTACAGAAGAGGGCATCAGATTCTCTGGGATTGAAATTGAGCAGAGTGTGTGTGTGTGTGTGTGTGTGTGTGTGTGTGTGTGTGTGTGTGTTCTCAAAACCCCTGACCTTTGTGCACTTTGCTTCTTCCCACACTGATGACCCGATCTAACTGGTGACTACACTGCATAACTGACTGGACGTGGCTGCTCGTTGTTGAACACCTTAACTGTAGCCACCGTCTCTATGTGACCACTACTAAGGAAATTGTAGCAGGCAACTGGATGTTACATAACAAACAAAATTATCATAGAACTAAGTCCAAGAAAGTACAGAGTGGCATTACTTACTCAATGACACCCATGGGTGTACAACTCTGTACGAATCGATTCTGAAGTAAAACTTTAGCAGGGAAAGTATTTACGGCTCTTATTAGTGTAGATGAAAAAAGTTATAGACAATTAAGTATGAGCTGAGCAAAGGTTGTTTAGTCATCAGGACGATCTGGGCAAGATACAATGGGAATCTATCACATAGCTATTTTGCTTATTTCATATGATATATCAACATTTGTGCACCTTCATAAATCAAATGAAGAGGAAAACTTTAGCAGAGCTTCAATCATTTCACTTGAGTCTTTTTAAAGTAAGAAATCTAAATCCTTGAAAGTCATCCCCCCACCCCCAAAAAATGTCTGAGATGGAAACAAAAACAATGTTTCCATTACTGTTGCTTCTCTGTATCTTATAGAACACTAAGTAAATGGAAACAATGTTTCTACCTCTTACTGTTGCATCTCTGTATCTTATAGAACACTAAGTAAATGGAAACAATGTTTCTACCTCTTACTGTTGCATCTCTGTATCTTATAGAACACTAAGTAAATGGAAACAATGTTTCTACCTCTTACTGTTGCATCTCTGTATCTTATAGAACACTAAGTAAATGGAAACAATGTTTCTACCTCTTACTGTTGCATCTCTGTATCTTATAGAACACTAAGTAAATGGAAACAATGTTTCTATACCTCTTACTGTTGCATCTCTGTATCTTTTAGTACATTTTAGGGGGAAACTCACCAGATTTTGGGTAGGAAACCAGAAATATGTCATCTTCTCTAGCATCAAAAGAGTCCAAGGAACCAAGGAGTTCTTCTGAAGACATGGTAGAGAAGAAGATGCCCATGTACTTATGGAGGAGACTTGGCTGACTCTGGCATGACATCTTCCACTGACCCTATTAGAGGCTGTATAGTCAGCACAGTCCCTCCACAAGCCACAGACAAACCTGGCCCTTGGTCACAACCTCAGCAGAGTGGCAGAGGAATCTTGGTATCTCCAAGCTGATATTCCATGTGTCTATATATACCTTTTGCAGCTCTCTAGAAGAATAATTTTTAAACCACAACTGAGCCAATGTCTATTATAAAAGTCATGTTATCTGAATTTTTCTGATAACACAGGTTACAAAATGTGTCCTTCCACTCAGTTCAGGCTCATTTGCATAGAAAACTACCAGGCAGCCAGGAGTAATCACTGTGTTAAGATTGTACCACTATCAAATCCTTTGTCCTAAATAGGTAAAGTCTTTAGTCACTACAATGAATTATGTCACTGAAAGTAATTAAGAAAATTGGGTTTCTACAGTATAGGAAGTAGTCAGTATTTAAAGTTTGAGGGGACACAGCAACAGGGAAATAAGAATGTCTCCAGGAATTGGGAAATACTCTTGCGACAGCCTTTATGAGCTGTAGTTTAGAAGAAATACAGTGATAGTCAGAATACCACACTAAAAAGAGATTTCCTGAGAACACATGCAAACAGGAATCTGTAGAGAGAAGGAAGTTAATTCTTATCTCACTCAATTTTAGTCTTGGTTGGTAATATTACAATATTCCAGATTCAATTAGATATAGTAAAGAAATGCTCAGTTATTTCAATGAAACTCAGTTGAAAATTTGGCTTGTCTGACAATGGAAGGAACATTAATGAAGAAATGGACAAAATTTTAATCGAGTGTCAAAAATAGAGGTTATACTGTAGGGAAAATATCTGAAGAAGAAAGATGCCCATGGCAGTAACAGAAACATATACATAGTAACAGATCATATACACAGGAGATGACAGAGAATGCACTAATAGAATAAACACATGAACGGAGGACAGCAATGAAGTGTCCTGGCTTGCTGTGTTCTAGGACAAGCCAACAGAAAGCAGAGCTTGAGGGTGGGCTGCTCACTTGGTGCAGCTACGTAGCATGTAGGAAGCCAGGAATGGATGCCCAGCCACACAGACACAATGTATAGTGGTACAGATCTACAATCCCAGCACCCAGCAGGTGGAGGCAGGAGGATTGGAAATTCAAGGTCCTTTTTAAAAATAAAACTATTGGCAGGATTAATTTTTGATAGCTAATTTTTGCATAACTACCCATTGGCTCCCTTTTAGATACTTATTTTTACGTAATTAAAATATAATTATTTTAAGTCATTTCTCCCCTCCCCCTCCTCCCTCCTACCCCTTGTAGGTCCTCCCCTCCAAAATTCACACTCTCCTCTTCTTTAACTTTGTTGTTATATATACACATAAACATAAATGAATAAATGTACAGTCAGTACTCAGTACAACATGACTCAGTACTGACAGTGTTGCTTGCATGAACATGTTTCTAGGACTAAGCAATCACTCGGTATTGAAGAACCAATCATCAGGGCTCAAAAAGACTAACTCCCTCCCCCCCCCCCCCAACCCCTCAACCCCTTGTTAAACACTCATAGTTCTTTATCAAGGGGGAAGGCCCATGAGATTTCCACCATCTGCACTGGGGTATCAACTGATGCAGAGTCGTTCAGGTCTTGTTTAGGCAGCCATACTGTTGAGATTTGCATGTGTTCAGTTTCCCTAGGATGGCTAGAAAGTACAATCTCACATCAGACCTCCTGCTCAGATCATGCACTCTTCTCTCTTTCTCGATGCAGATCATGCACTCTTCTCTCTTTCTCGATGGCCTCTGAGCCTTGGGTGCAGGGGCTGTGTGCTAGATGTACTCGCCTGTGCTGAGCACCCTGTGGTCTCTTGTTCTCCCTATTTTGACCAACAATGGTTTCTGCAACAGTCTCCATCTGTTGGGAACACAAGCCCTTTGACAACCGGTGAGAGCTACACTCACCTGTGGATACGGGAACAAGTATTTCAGATGCAGTAAAGAATTATGTAATGGGTGGAGTTTCCTCTTTAAGACCCATGACCTCATTAGTTCTGGGTAGTTGAGTAAATTTCTAGTATCAGATGATTTCCTGCCTGTTGAATGGGCTTTAAGTCCAACTAGCCAGCTGTTGGTTATCATCAAGGGGAAGTGCTGCCTTTGCTAGCCAGATGTTGGTTATCATCAAGGGGAAGTGCCGCCTTTGCAGCTTTAGGGATATCTTGCCATGCTAGTCCTGTGGTTTCTGCTCATTACAGCTGGGTAGGACTATTGATCGTTTTCCTCCCTTGGCAGTTTGCATATCAATTTCCGGTACTATGGAAACTGGTACACCTCCTCAGGGAGGAGGCTCTCCCGTCAGTTCCAGCTAAAATCCTGAGTCCTATGTCCAAAGTACATGGAGCCCTCAGCAATAGGGTCTTACCTCCCATGACTGGGAGGCAAGCAAGAGCAATAACAATGGCATTTGCTGAGTCTCTTGGGCAATCCTGATCAACAATTTGGAAGGAGGTTTCTCATGCCTGATATTAGGGTTTTTAACCAAAGAATCCATGGCTCTTTGTCACACCAAGTGAAATAACTTCATTTAAGATATATAATGAGTATATCTATGTAATTTTAAGATTCCCCATATCTTTTTCAAGCATGATTAGTGTAATTTATCTTACATCCTCTTCTTTATTGTCGTCCCACCCACCTCGCCAAACAAAGCCCCTCCCTTGTTTTTCCCAGTTCTCTCTTCTTCATATCATCTGTATCCCACTATTATACTCTCTGAGCTCCCTCTGCACCCCCAATCCTGGTCCCTCATTCCTGGTTACTATAGTTACTCACACCTGAAGATTTAGAGTTAGAAACCACAGATAAGAGAGAAAATGTAATGTTTGTCTTTCTGGGCCTGGGTTACCTTACTCAGTATACTAACTATCTTTCTAGTCATTCTTGGTTACATGGCGAGTTCAAAGTCAGCCTGGCTTACATGAGATCTTGTCTCAGAAGAAGAAAAGAAGAATTTGAGAAAGGATTTGCAAACCAATGCTATTTATGATAATATATTAAAAAAAAAAAACAACCCAAGTCTTTAAGTATTGATCTAACATGCTGCGCTCAAAGCAATGTACAAGGAAAGAGCCAAGCACAGCCGAGATCATTAGTGAGTGCTTAGACAGGAATAATAGCAATCAATTCTATCGCAGAGCCTATGATTCAGGATTATTAGGGCGCCTTAATTTGCCTTATGATTTATAGTCAATTCAGTTAGATCAAAATCCGAATAGGCAATTGCACTTGTCTAAATGCACATGAGGGATTGCCAGCTGGCAGCGTCTATGCAGAGACACACAAAGGTCCTAGAGTAGCCTAAGAAATCTTAAAGAGGGATGCCAAAGAGCAGAGGTCACTAAGGCTGATGTAGGCTGAACCCAAGACTGCGCATATAGACCAGAGGAATGGCAGAAAGAGTTCAGAATATGATACACACATAAGTGGTCACTTGATTCTGGACAAAGATGATTTTGAGTAAGTAGAGGAATTATCTTTTCAACGAATGAAACATTCTTAGACGTGACATGAATCCCACCTTATATACAGATAGTTATACATTTAAGTCTTCTAGGAGAAAGCTTAGAAGTATATCTTCAGAATCTTTGGTAAGCCAAAGATTTCTTCAAAATGATAGATGAAAAGGCTAACTGTTAAAGCATTATAACTGGACTCTGTCAAGTTAGGAAGTACTGTTGGCTAAAAGCTGCTCTGTGTTCATTAGGACACTCTTTAAAGAAGCCCCGCTAAGATCAATATTTAGAAAAAAAATCAAGTCAACAACAGAAATGAGCAGAGATATGAATATGTCTTTGTAAAGTGTTCAGTGGTAGCACGCAGGAAGTAACGGGAAGTTAATAGTATCCGTGAGGTCTGTTCCCAGCATGCCGGTGCCAAGAGCCTAGTGCACCTACTCACGGGGAAGCAACGATCTACAGTGGCCTGCCTTACGATACCGTGAAGAGCAAACGTCCAGAATCTCTAGAAATAGTCCTAATGGTAGACGGCAGCCATAAAGGTTTACTGAAGAAGATCTGCAAATGGGGAAGAACTGTGAGCGTCCTGAGAGCTGAGGCTCCATCGCTGCTTCCTCGGTGACCCTTTCCTGTGTGCTCAACGAGAACACTCCATTACAGGCCGGAAGGCCAAGGGTCTCTGGGAAGCCATTTCTCCGGCACTTTCCGGCTCTTCGGAGGTCCTCTTCCTAAGAGAGTCAGGTTGAAAGCTAACTATGGCAGAAACTGCGGGAGATTCTAGACCCAGCACATAGCATATGAACTTGGCCACAGTGCTATCGCTTAGGACAAAACAGGACCAGGAGGATATGGAGTTAAATCATCAAACTGAGCCTGCTTTGTTAACACTGGATGCTCGGGGAGGAATCAGTCTTCTGCCTGGGGTCTCAAGACCTGATACCTGCAGAGACTATTTCAGATGTAATTAAGTAGAGGACACAACGGAAGACAGATGCTTAATCATAATCAACATTTAGAAACTGTCTTCATTCCTGTTGGCCTGCCTTCTGCTGTTGTGACAAACACCTGAGATCCGAGTTCATTTGGCTCTGGGTTTCCTAGATTTCTGACAATGGCCACTGGGCCCTGTAGATTTAGCCCTGTGGAGGCCTGGCCTAAGAAATCGAGATGGGCAGTATAAATAGCTTCTACAGTCTGTATACGCTCCTAGTCCAATTACTTTCTTAGATCAGCTTTTGCCGGTTGATTCAGAAGGGTTTTAAAATTTAAAAAGACTAATAATTTATATTTTCCAAGGTGTCCTTTGTGCACTAATTTTGTATATGTCTTTTGTTATACAGAGTTTGCTATTATATGTAATCAGAGTTCTTTTAAAAAGAAAAGAAAAGAAAAGAAGAGAAAGGAAAAGAAAAGAAGAGAAGAGAAGAGAAGAGAAGAGAAGAGAAGAGAAGAGAAGAGAAGAGAAGAGAAGAGAAAAGAAAAGAAAAGAAAAGAAAAGAAAAGAAAAGAAAAGAAAAGAAAAGAAAAGAAAAAAGAAATCATGAGAGGAGTGTGCAGTGGAGAAGGTCCATTACCTTGTGGAGGCCAGGTAGCAACAAGACAGAGAAGATAAGGCCACCCTCTTATCACCTTCAGGGGCACACTCCAAGGCCACTGGGCCGTGCTCTTAAGTGTCTGCCACCATCCAACAGCACATCCGGCTGATGGGAAACCACCGGCTGTTTGCAGACATTTCTCATCCTAATTAAGGCGATTCTCACAAGCAAAACTCTTGCCCCTTTCATTTATGATTTTATTTGGCCTTCTAGCTGTTACTTTCTTATATTTCAAAAAGGAGAGAGACAGAGAGAAGAGAAAGAAGAGGGGGAAGGGAGAGAGAGAGAGAGAGAGAGAGAGAGAGAGAGAGAGAGGGAGAGAGAGAGAGTGTGGGAAGGGGAGGGGAGGGGGAGGGGGAGAGGGAGAGGGAGAGCGAGCACATGAGCTCACAAGGAGCCTTGGAGAGGTAAGCAACAGTTAAAGATGACTCAGCAGTTAAAAGTGCTTGCTGCTCTTCCAAAGGACCAAGTGTTCAGCTCTCAGCACTCAGAGAGGTGACTCCCAACTCTCTGTAACTGATACCCTCTTCTGACCTAGACACAGACACACAATATGCGCATACCACACATACACACACACACACACACACACTCACTCACACACAAATAAAAAAAATAAATCTTTAAAAAGCTAAGTAAAAATTCTAAAGAATCAGAATAAAGAAATATTTTCCATGCTAATAGAAATACCTACAAATAGCAAAACTCCCTGGTTCCTGCAGGAAGACAACTAAGAGAGACGGGGCAGATGGGAAGCTGTTGACCTCGTGGGTTTGGTGTGCGAATATTGTAGGTTTACATAAGAAATCCAAAATTCTGATTTTTAAATGAAAGCCCTTAATTATTTCGCCAGTGGAGGAGAAAAGTTTGAAGACTGAAGAAGTCAAACAGATCCCAGGCACACATCTCTCTGGGTTAGCCTAATCGGTCTGCTGATCTCCCTTGGGCTAACCCACAGTGAGTCAGCTGAGTGAACCTTCCTAGAAACTCGCTGGGGTTTTCTAACAGAGGCAAGACTACAGTGGAGACCTGATTTTGGGATATTATCTGGGGAATCTGTGGCGGGATGTGCTAGGGGGAGAGGGGGTAAGAGCTAAGGGAACAAGACAAGACAAAAACATGAGGCATAAACAACTCTCAGAAAGTTAGCTCCAGGGAAGAGACTCCTTTTCTTTCTCTCATCCTTTCAGTATGCAAAAAAAGGTGTCATGCTGACTTTTAACCCAGAAGAGATGCAGCAGAACAGATAATGTTAGTAGTCTTAGCCTTCTGGCCTTCCTTCTGATATATAAGTTAGCCAGCTCTGAAGGTGACCCCTGAAGAGATAATGTTAGCAAGCAGTAGAAGGAGTCGTTTCTTTTTTCCATGTTAGTCATTTATTCACTTTACATCCTGATCACATCCCCTCCCTCCCTCCCTCCCTCCCTCCCTCCCCCCAATCCTACCCTCATCCTCCCTATCCCTTCCCCTTTCCATTGTCCTCAGAGAAGAGCCCCGCACCCCCCCCCCCATGGTACCACCCCACCCTGGCACATCAAGTTGCAGTAGGACTAGACACATCCTCTCCCACTGAGGCCAGACAAGGCAGCCCAGCTAAGGGAAAGGGATCCAAAGGCAGGCAATAGTCCGAGCCAGAGACAGCCCCCGCTCCAGTTGTTAGTGGAATCACATGAAGACCAAGCTGTGCACATCTGCTATATATGTGCAGGGGGCACTAGGTCTAGCCCATGTATGTTCTTTGGTTGCTGGTTCAGCCTCTGTAAGCCTCCATGGGCCCAGACTCTGTTGGTCTTCCTGTAGAGACCCTCTGGCTCTCTCCATCTTTCCTCCCCTGACTCTTCCACAGGAATCCCTGAGCTCCTCCTGATGTTTGGCTGTGGGTCTCTCTGCATCTGCTTCCATCAACTGCTGGCTGAAGCCTCTCAGAAGACATTTATGCTAGGGTCCTGTCTGCAAGCATAGCAGAGTATCATTAATAGTGTCAGGGGTTGGCTCTCTCCCATGGGATGGGTCTTAAGTTGGTCCAGTCATTGGTTGGCTGTTCCCTCAATCTCTGCTCCATCGTTATCCCTGTGTATCTTGTTGGCAGGGCAAAATTTGGGTTAAAGGTTTTGTGGGTGGGTTGATGTCCCCCTCCACTAGAAGTCTTGCATGGCTACAGTAGGTTGTCACTTCAGGCTCTATATTCCCTGCTGCTGGGAGTCTCAGCTAAGGTCACCCCCATAGTTTCCCAGGTACCCCGACCTTTGCAGGTCTCCAAAGCCAGAGATGCCTCTCACTGATTTCAATGTTCTCTTCCAGTCCTCCCCCCAACTCTCCCTACACCTGATTCCCCCCTCCCCTCTCCCACCCAGCTCCCTTCCTCCATTTGACCCTGATGACAAATGCCCTTTATTTCCCCTTCTGAGTGAGATTCAAACATCCTCCTTTATGCCCTCCTCCTTATTTAGTTTCTTTGGATCTGTGGATTGTTGCATGGGTATCCTGTACTTCGTAGCTAATATGCACTTATAAGTGAGTACATACCATGCGAGTCTTTCTGGGTCTGGGTTACCTCACTCAGGATGGCATTTTCTAGTTCTATTCATTTGTCTGAAAATTTCCTGATGTCACTGTGTCTAGTGGCCGAGTAATACTCCGTTGTGTAAATGTAACAAACTACCTTTATCTGTTCTTCAGTCGAGGGACATCTGGGTTGTTTCCAGTTTCTGGCTATTACGAATGAAGCTGCTATGAACACAGTTGAGCAAGTGTCCTTGTGGTATGATGGAGCGTCTTTTGGGTAGAAGGAATCTTAAAGCAATCACATGGATGGTGACAGAGGCACAGACGTCGTCATCGGAGGCCCCAGCCGGATTGCAAAGGGGAGCAGAGATTAAAGTTTTTCTGAAGTTCCACTTGGGATTCTGAACCTGCAGGCGCTCAAAGAATACCCTTCCATGCCTTTCTCTAGAACACACCGTGACCTGGGTGCTGCCACAGAAAGCTATGTGCCTTCATGGAAGAGAGATCTAGTTCCCGGAGGCAGTCTGGACAAACAGAAAGAGGGCTGCGTTGGTCGAGCACACTGGGGGGTCAGTCCCCAGCCCAGCAGAAACCAGCTGCGATAGTGCATGCCTGGTACTCAGAAAGTGGAGGCCGGGGGATCAGAAATTCATAGTCATCCTTGGCTACATAACAAGACAGAGGAAAATCGTGGATACAGGAGAATCTGTCTCAAACACAAATAGGTTAAATATATGCAAAATTAAAAACAGTATAAGACTTTAGACATTAATGACAAAACTGCTTTTTCTTAAGCAGCCAAGAGTAAATTACTAAAGATAATTGATGAGACTTGAGAAGATCAACACTCATGAGTTTTTCTGAGAATTTGGAGGAACTAGTGTGTGCACAGGTGCCAGTGGTGGGCCCAGCGCTGTATAGCAGCGTAGCTCCGTCCTGACGGCCACACAATTTCCCCTGCAGCCATCCCATGCTGGGTGCTGCCCAAGGACACTCCAACTTTCACACCCACCAATGTTCACAGCCCTTTGGTGTGTAGTCGCCCAAAAGGGACAAGGAAACACTCCAGAGTAAGCATGGTGGGCATTGCATTGTGTGACACATTCTTTTGATGAAATCAGCCCAGCTATGGAAAAGACAGTGCAGTGGTCCATTCTCCCATGGGCAGAGTCCTCAAACCCATGCTGCTGGGTGGAAAAGACAACACAGCTCAAGGCCGCCATCCTTTCATTGATTTATACAAAGTTACAGCTGTGTCTGGGGGTGGGAGGGGGATGGATTGGCAAGATGGAACAATGGAGCAATTCGAGGGGAAAGAGGAACCTGGGTTTGATTGACTGACGTGTATTGATTGCAGAGGGTTCATGGGAACGCACAGATGTCAGTTATATATATGTGTTAAATATGTATAATCTATTGTATACCAATTATACCTGAATGGGGTTGTTAAAATATTTAAATATTTAGAACCCAACAATCCAGAGGGACAGAGGGAGGGAGGGAAGGAGGGAGGGAGGGAGGGAGGGAGGGAGGGAGGGAGAGAGGGAGGGAGGGAGGGAGGGAATGAATTTGTGTGTTCAACACAATGAGGTCTTAAACATAAATTTTTATTGAAATGATCTGAGAGATGCCTTATACATTTTTGTAAGCCTTTTTAATGAGCGATTTAATTTGTGGCTTTCTAATTGTTGTAAAGGTTATTGGAAACATGCCATTATGGTGTGAGGTATTTTTTTCTTCTCTTTCTGTCTTTGCTTTTCTAGGTCAGGGTCTCATATAGCCAGGGGTGGCCTCAAACTCCTGCTCCCTGCCTCCAAATCACAGGCGCTGAGATTTCAGGCGTAGGCCACCACCTGGATGTTGGTTCTTTTTGTTTCATTTTTACTAGTTACTCCTTACCCATCTCTGGCTGCCCCTGTAGGCTCCTCCATTTTCCCTGTTCCTTCTCCCCTGCAGCCCTCACCCCATCCCCAGCCTTTTATTGTGTCATTTTCTCTGAGCCATAGAAATGTTCCGTTTCAAAAAACAAACCGAGCCTGACTGGCTTTTCTCCCAGGGCTTTATTTCCTTCTTAGCTGTTGGTTCTGAGGCATGTGCTGTGAGGACCGTGTGTGCAGTCCGGGAAACTTTTACACCTGGACTTTGATATTTCTCTTTAGTTTGACAGATTGGTCTCCTTCGGAGCCTTGTGTACCTTGATCAACAGTTGCTCTGCGGATCAATGCTCTGCGGGCATGGTGGGTATTGGATCAGGGCTCGGCTCCATCAGGGCTTGTTTTAACAGAGTCACACAGTGCTATTTGGTCTTTGGACTCACAGATGCCTGTGGATCCTCCCTCAAGGAGCCCCGTACCTCTGTTCTTACCCCTCCCACAAAGTCAATCGGGAAGGTTCTTCAGGAATGCAGAACCCGTTACTGAGCAGATTTTAAAATGTTTTCCCTAGCTAGCAAAAGAAACTTGACTTGATGAACCAGACAATATATATATATATTTTTTTTTCCATTTGCACAGGCTAGCCTCAAGCTCACAGTCCTCCCGTCTCAGCATGCTTGGTGCTGAAGTGAGTAGCTTACGCCATCAGGTTCAGCCCTGTTCTGCTTCGGCAATCCTTTCCACCTCTTTCCTAATCTCCTGCCGTTTTCCTTTACTCTCACTTGCACACTGATGCTTGGTGGCTCTCACTACAGGGAGAGATCTTCAAGGCCGAGTTCAGGATCGAATCATCTTTACAGTCCCCAGAGAAGTCGTGGCGCGTAAGTACTTATCCAGAGAACAGATTGTAAAAACAAGCAAACGGTTTGTCGATATTCTCATCTAGCACCTTGTGTGCTGGCGCCCCCTAGTGTCCGGTTTATGTCTAAAGACGCTCAGGTTAACGTGATTTTGAACTTATTGTCAAGGAAACCTTGTCTGACTGGGCCCTTTTATTTAAGATCTTTTCCCTCCTGTCGCTAAGGTTGACTGGCAGAAGAAAGGACGGCAGCAGGCGCAGGCACAGTCATTTTCCTTGATGGCAGCTCTCTTGTTTGGCAAGGTCTCTTCACAAATGCTTTTGCTTCACTCCAGTAATGGAGGATAAAAGCATTTTATTGATTCTAAAATAGACCCTTTTCATGTTTTGACATTTCTGAATTCGAATTGCCGCCTGCAATTGCTGCCTCACTTCTTATTCCTTAGATATGTCTATGGGCAAAGTGGCCACTTCCTACAGTCAGAAAAACTTGGTTAGAGGCATCTAGGATGCACGTCGGTTGAGTTGTGGACATTTATTTGGTTGGTTTTGTTGTTGTTGTTTTGTTTTTTATCGTTGCTGTTGTTCTGTTTTGTGGTTGTTGTTACATTTAAGCCATTTCACGATCTTTAAATATTAATAATTTTATATGTCCATGTATAAAGTTATAGACCGTTATCCATACAAAGAGGCAGGGGGATGATATGAAAGGGCATAAATTAGTATAAATTTGTTATATTTTGCAGAATGCACTGTCTACAGTGAAAAACAATCAAATTGTACAACCCGAGAAGAAGAGCTGATGGTGGCCGGGTTCCTAGAGAGATGCGTTCAGATGCAGTTTGTCATGGACTCAGAAGTGCCACTAAAGGTGAGGGAAGAGTATGACAGCCTTGTGACAGTCCCACTGAATAAACGCTTTTAAATCTAGTAACAGGGGATTGGTGTAACTGTGCACTTGTCATGGAAGACTGCCAAGATGTCCATCTGTCAGTGCCTTCTTGTTCTAATGTGTGTATGTGGGTGTGGCTATGTGTATGTGGGTGTGTGGGCATACAGATGTGTACAGAGCTCAGAGGACAATTCAAGGGTCATCCTGAGAGCACCACCCAGCTCCTTTAAGAACTCTTCTCTCTTTGTCTTGGAGCTCACATTAGGCTAGGCTGGAAGGCTCCTCCAGGGATACTCTTGTCTCTCCCTCCTTGGTGATCACAGGAACACAGCACAGTGCTCTGCATGGTATATGGGTGCTGGGGATCGAACTTGGGTCCCTGTGGTTGCGAGGCCAGCACTTTACTGACTGAACCACCATCCCCTAGCCCATGTTGCCAGTGCCTTTTTAATATGTTTATACAGCTCTCTCTCTCTCTCTCTCTCTCTCTCTCTCTCTCTCTCTCTCTCTCTCTCTAGTGGTAGGTGATTAATTTGGAGAGATGATAAAATCTAGACAGAGATTTCTCAGTCACATTGATGACAGTAAAGGCATTAAGAATACAATTATGGGCACCAGCTCTATAACTCAGCCTATTGCTATGAAAATATGTCTGACTGCCAGTGACCAGCAATTATCTTCCTCCATTTAATCTAAAGCCACATGGTATTTTAAAAATGAAACTCCTTTCAAAACTGCCTCTGCCTATAAATGTCAACGGGTGGGGCAGCTTTTCCTTCTGCACCACACAGTTCGACTTATGCTGCGGTTCACGTTCACGTGCATTCAATGTTAAAGGACAAGGAAATGCTCATCCAAGGCACCTTGTCAACCCTGGCCAGCCCTGCGGTGACCTTCGGCTCAGAACCCGGGTTTGAGCCTTCAAGGGCAGCAAGAGCCTCAGTCAGCAGCTTTCCAGGTCCCAAGCTTGTCTAAGGAGAGGCAGATTGAAAGCTCTCAGAAACCTGCCTTCTCAGAAACCTACCATCCTCGGGAAGGGCTAAGCCAAGGAAAACAACACACCTGAACAAAAAAGCTCATCTGTCACTTAACACTCGGTCCTTGTTTAATTTTTACTCAGCCTAAGGCAGGTCTTGCTGGCCTGCTATAGATCTGTCTGGCCCTGAAGAATGTCTCTGAAGTGCTGGGGTCACACGCTTGCACCACCCAACCTGGCTGGATTCAGACTTTAAAATAGGGGTGCACCGTAGGGGCAGTGGGGCTCCCGATCTGGTTGTAAAATGCTACATGTTAAACATCAAGAGAGCAAATGAACGGGTTACAAATGGTTTCTAGGACTGAAGACAAAACGAAAGAAAGAAACAGGAATGGCTAACAAAGACTCCAAAAAGCACCCAGCACCCTTAGTAAGCGGAGAGAAGCAAGTTAGAATCCTTTGAGAGTTCATCTTACTCCGGACAGAAGAACAACTACAAATTCGGGGAAGGGTTAGGAAAATGGAGACCCTGAACCACTGTAGGTGGAGTAGAAAATGGCATAGCCATGGCGGAAGTCAGTATAGAACTGCCATGTTATAATTAGTTCTGGACGCACACTCCAAAGACCCCACACCTTACATCAGAGGACGGATAGCCCGTCAATGGTCACACTACAGGGATGATGGGACCAGCCTAGATGGCCTTCAACTGATTAGTGGATCATAAAAAAAAATCTTAAAATCTTAATTAAAAAGATATTACACAGAAAACCACCACGTACAGAGAGCCACACTTCTAAACATTTTGAATGTAACCCAAACATCCAATCAGGAAAAGTTGGTCATGTCCGCAAACCTTCACCACATCTGGTCAGATGGGCTTCAACTTCTCAAGATGTTAGTTCCCACACACTTCCTACTGTGCATCTCTGTCCACTCACACCTGCTTTGTACTCGGGAACAATTTGGTTTTGTTATTCCCCAGCCCAGCTCTCAAGGAAACTTAATACCCTGCCCCCACCCCCACCCCCACCCCCACCCCCGGCTGGGGATGTAACTCAGTTCAATGAGTGCTTGCCTAGCAGGCACAAGGCCCTAGGTTTGATTGCCAGTGGATGGTAAAATAGACACGGAGAACAGGAGCATCAGAAGTTTAAGGACATCCTTAGCTACACAGTGAGATTGAGGACAGCCTGGGCTACACGAGACCCTGTCTTGAAACCAAAGTGCTCCTTAACCATTGAAATATACAGGAGTGTTTGGTCCCTCCAAACTGATTTTGCCCATCTGCAAAGAGCGGGCACAGGCGGCTCTCCATCCCAAACAGGTAGGCACCACAGAGAGAACGGAGGAGCCAAAGGGTGTGCGTACTGTGGAGAGAGGCGGAAGTGGAGATGATGGGAGGCAGAAGTGGTGACAAAGAGTGGTGAAACTGGGGATGTGACAGCGGTGACAAGCATGAGAGGGTGGAGGTTGATGGTGGATCATGTCAATGGCCAATGAAGTCAAGGAGATGTTGCACAGTAGCAATGGAGTCGGCTGGATGGGAGGCAGCAGCCAAGAGCTTAAGCACACGCAGATTGTCTCCGAACAAGCTGCCTGCACACAGGATCACCCTAAATCTTAGCAGGGTGGAGGCCTGAAATAGGATAGATCTTCTCAAAGGACCATGTCCCGAGATTCTGCTAAAGGTCATGTGTAGGTCAGTGGCTCTGATTTGACTGAGGTCCAGGTTGATGTCCGTGAACTGTGCGTGTTTTCTCTTGCCTGCGACATACGGATATTCATGACTTGTACCATGGCTTATTAAGTCCATGTTCATGTCCGTGGGCCATGCTGACCCCGGGGGCCATACTGATGTGAGTGGGCTGTGCTGCCACATGAGACGGTAGTGAGGACAAGGGCTCAGCTGCTGTTGAGGGCCATGCCTGGGTCCATAGCCTTAAAGTAGCCTGATTTGTGTTGCTGGCTGTGGCCTCACCGAAAACCATAAGAGAAAATGGGTGACAGAGAGTTGGGAGCAATGGAGATAGTCTGTGCTTCGGCCTGAAGCCATGATGATGTTTGTAGGCTGTGCTACCGCTTAAGGCCATGGAGAGGGCCAGGTCTGTGCTGCCACAGACGGGTATGTCTGGATCCGTGGCCTTACTGCAGCCAGGTCTGCTTTGATGTCTGTGAGCAATGCTGCTGCAGGTCCCACACCAATGTGAGTAGCCTCCATTACCACTCACGTCCATGGTGACGTCAAAGCCAGTCTTATACTACTGCTTAAGGGCCATGTTTGGGTCTGTGCTCTGACTGCACACAAAGGTCTCTTACTGCAAAGGTCCTTGTTGGTGTCCTGACACTGTGCCACCACTGAGAGCCATAGGATGTCTGTGATCTCTGCCGTAGCCAGGAGCCATGTTGATGTTCGTGGGCTATGCTGCATCAGGGGGCCTTATCTGGTCATGGCCCTACAGTGTCTCTGCTGATGATGCCAGAAATTATGTGTAGGTGTTAATGGAAATAGTGATGATAGAAAAGGAAGACAAAATAAACATCTGCCTCAGGTATCTGAGCCTATGGAGAAGAGCCCTGGGGACATCTCAAGACTGCTTTAGAAACTGATGTCACCATCCCAGCCTTCTCCTTTGTGAGAGCTGCTGACAAAACAGACAGGACATTAGGCAGCCCTGTGGCGATCTCAGGTACCGTGGCTGTGCCTGGCTGGACTCACGGACAGGGAGCAGGGATAACCTGCTTCTTAGGATTATTCTTATGATTCTTATGATTTGCTCAGCCAGCAAAAGCTAAGGTGAGGGTTAACCTCTGAAATAGAGACAGCCCTCAGGTTTCTTAGCCACCAGGAGGAGACTGATAGCAAAAGTCTCCCAGTCCACCTCAATGAACACCTTCATCAGGCTACACCGTCTTCTCTCCAACATGCAGACATGGAAACAGAGTAGTCTCGACTGACATCTAACTTGACGCCAATAAACACTCAATTGCCTTTTAGTCCTTCGTTGCCCTGTTGATGATAAAAATGTCCCCAGGATACAGGGCTGGAGAGAGAGCTCTATGATTAACACTTGCTGCTTTTCCAGAGGACCTGAGTTCAATTCCCAGCACCCACATTGGGTGACTCACAACCACTTGTAACTCCAGCTCCCGAAGAGACAACATCTATGCCCCACCCCATGAGCACTCACATGCGGCAGGCACACTACACACAAATAGAAAATAACAAAAATAAAATTCTAAAATGTTCCCAATATTGAGGCTGGGCTCTACCACAACCTTCAACCTCTCAGTTTGTGATTGGAAACCATAACTCCTGTGGCATAACCAACAACCAATAATAACAGTCACTCTGCATGAAGAAACCTTCAAACCTTTGCATGCCGTCAAGTCCCTGAGGTGGCCTACTGTGAATTAGAAAGGAATTTGATTGCCCTCCTTTAATTTCTGATATCATCTTGCTGTATTTTCAAAATAGCCTGTGGTTTTTAATTATCCTGCTTTAGGCTTATCGGGGGAACTCTTGAACACACTTATGCCTTTGGGCTCTTGCTATCTGTTTCTGAATGTTTAAGTCAAAATGGAGTAGAGCAGCTGAATTATAAAATTTATCTTGTAGGAGCTAGTGATAGTTGGTGACCAAAGCTAAATCTGTTTTCCTCAGGCAGTTACGGTCACCCACATTTATACGAAAGGTCTGCCCCACCCCACGAAGCCATCAGCTAAATGCTGTGCTTTGTCTCCACTCGGAATCGTCTGTCCTCAAATAGCCATAGCCTAAAAGGCTACTTTGGAAATAAAATCAGATAATTAATAAGATCTGTACCAAGGGTCTGGATCAATTTCCAAGAACTGTACCATAAAGGACGGATAGGGTACCTTTCTTGATGTCACTCCCTCTGAGGAAGTGTCTGACAGAACTGGGACCCAGAGCCCAGGGGACAATGAAGCAATTACCTAAACAATTTTGACCAGAAGGTGTGTGGCCTCTCAAAGTCACCCACTTTGAATAGAGGAGTAGCAATGTCTTGCCTCATGTTAGCAATTAATGAGAGCATCTCTGGACACACACACTGAAACTGACTCATTACAACGCAGACAATTTTATTGTTGGGAAAAAGAGGCTCATGTGTATTATTTATGCTATAAGGATGCATAATTTCTTGTCTGCTTTATATAAGAGATAGAATCTTTCCTCTGCCCGAGGAGTTCTTATATGTACCATATAGTGTTTAATTTTTTTCCCAAGTCTGGATAAATGGCTCAGTGGTTAAGCACACTGGCTACACTTGCATAGGACCAGAGTTCAGTTCTCAGCATCCATGTGGTGGCTCACAACAACTCCAGTGCCAGGAAATCTGGTGTCCTCTTCTGCCCACGCCAGGCACTGCAGCTATGTGGTGCTCAGACCCACATGCAGGCAACTTTTAAAATTACATTTATTCATTTAATTTACAACCAGAGTCCCAAGAATCAAATTCAGGTCATTAGACTTGGTGGCAAGCCTCTTTACCCACTGAGCCATCTCACCAGCCCCATGTGGTGCTGTTACTGATACGGTGACTATAATTCTATATTTATTTTTTTCCTTTAAATTTTGCATTGGATTTTAAAGCTCCAATTAACTTTGTGTGCACGTGTGCTTGTGTGACAGCACACATGCCACTTCATACATGTGGACGTTAGAGGTAATTTTCAGGAGCCGTCTCTCACCATGTGGACCTCTATGATCCAACTCAGATCATCTGGCTGAACAGCAGGCTCCATTGTCTGCGGAGCGATCTCGGCAGTCCTATACCTCAGGGCTCCTAAAACAATACTCTTAATAAGCAGCAGAACTTCCACCCACACAGGAAAAGTAAGACAGAGAAGCCAAGGCAGGAACAAAGCTCAGAGGAGTTTGAGAAGGAAAGAACAGACGTGCTTCAGAGAAATGAAAGGACGTCAGAAGCTTCGTTGAAAAAAAAAAGCCATTTTATTCACAGGGTACGTTTCCAAATATTCTCCAAGGAAGGGAGGTAGAGAAACTGAGACTTGGTTAAATCTCCTCACTGCCACACCACTCAGGAACACACGAAAGAAAAGACATTTTCCCAGTGACCTCCCTTGGGCACATCATTGTTTGTGTCAGCCAACAGATAGGCACCATTTTTTTTTCAAGTCACACCATAAAGAATACCGATTAAATCAATTTTTCTTACCTGCTGCATTTTATGTGAATTTTTTTTTTGAGAAAGAAAGAAAGAAAGAAAGAAAGAAAGAAAGAAAGAAAGAAAGAAAGAAAGAAAGAGGGAGGGAAGGAAGGAAGGAAAGAAGGAAGGAAGGAAGGAAGGAAGGAAGGAAGGAAGGAAGGAAGGAAGGAAAGAAGAGAGAGAGAAAGAAAGAAAGAGAGAGAGAGAACGAAGAAAGAGAGAGAGAGAGAAATGAAGGAAGGAAGGAAGGAAGGAAGGAAGGAAGGAAGGAAGGAAGGAAGGAAGGAAGGAAGGAGGGGCGAGCGAGCATTGGGTTACCCTACACTTTCTATTCATCAAATTTGGCTTTAGCAAGAGGAAGCCACTCTGCAAATCCATCAAAGGTTCAATTTTATAGTGTGATCTAAAAAAAATCTCTCCCGGAATTATTATATCCATGGATCAGTAGACTACATTACATGAGAAAGAATATTTAAATTTTCCTATTTTTACTCTAATCCAGCTTCTGAAAATTTACACTGATAAAACAGCTTTCATGTGTGTGGAATTAGAGTCTACAATACACAACGAAAGAGGCCAAAGGTAAAAATATTTCCCCAATATTTTGCAGATCAAACTACGCCACATGATAAGCCTAAGTCTAGCGGTGTTTCAGAATTTGTTAAAGATGAAGCAGGCTTTAAAATATTGTGATGTGAATCCTTTCTTTCCCCTTCTCATGTGTAAGATCCTTGTGTGAACTACGGTAGCCGCCAGTCATCCTAAATGTGGAGAGAGGGCCTATCAGTGCCGAAGACAGAACAGAAAACAGCGATAGGTTGGTTCCTTTCTTCCACGAATACTGGAATTTTCCAGGAAATCCTTAACTCTAGGAATACTTCTGTAGTTATCACCTAAAAGACTTTAGAAAAATGTTCAACAATGCAGCAAAGGGTATTACACACCATCATCAGACTTCTCCAAGGCCTATACTCTACTGTAAATGTCTATAAAACAGTCCCATTTGCTACATGTAAAAGGGTCCTTGCTGATGATTAAGGTAAAAGTTGGGCAGACATGGAAACATCTACAAAGTAACAAACACATGAGGGAGCTATGTAAGTGGGGAGCCGAGCCAGGAAAAGTTAAGGCACCCTCTGCCACTCCCCACTACCAAGTCAATATACTTTTCTATATTCTGTGGGCAAAAAATAACATAGGGAAGGAGAGAGGAGAAGAGGGGAGGGGGTCTAGAGGGAGGGAGGGAGAGAGAGAGAGAGAGAGAGAGAGAGAGAGAGAGAGAGAGATTGAACTAAAACATGAAGGATAATGAATCTAAGCTGCCATGGCCTCCCTTGGGAATCATGGGGACAGGAAGTTGACACCAACTCTTGCTGTGTACATCGTATATGGTAACCACATCCAGTGGTCAACATCAAGGTGACATTTCCCACCATCTTGATAGGAAAACTAAACTATAACTCATCTTGAGAGTATGACTCAAAAGGCAGGTGACAGAGAGATATGTGTAGGTTTATTTCACCAAGCTCAGGCACCCAGGAGGGCACTGCTTGGAGGAGGCAGGAACCTGGAGGTTCCAAGACTGCTTAGACCCACATGGGAAACCAGGTACCACCTCTGAGTTTTCTCTATACAGCTGCCTAGTCCACGCCACATCCTTCATCTCTTCATCCTAACCCGAAAGACCCCATGGCAACACATCTCCTGGTATCTTGAAACAGTTGCTAAGATAACACACATTTGAAAGTGAGAGATATCCAGAGGAGCTCTAATTACACAGAAGCAGGATATCACACCATAAAACTCTCAAGCAACTGTGAGTCATTGATTGAGTCCCAACAGCTTCAACCATAAAGCAAATCCAGGAAGGCTTTTAACACAACAGAGAGACTGACCGTCTAGATAAACAAGCAACCGTAAAATGCAATTCTTCTTTTGTGCTCCCACAAGTGAGAGTCAAGGGCTGCTATTCAAATGCTCACAATATTACAGCTCACTTCTTTATGTTATTTATTCTTTTGCCATAACAGCAGAAGAAACTACAAATGCTAGCAGCAGCGAGAACCCCAACAAGGAGGAGGCGCGGGATGCCGTCCTTATTACAGTGAGCAAGGTTCAGTAGTCGGGATAACCTTTTCATTTGTGCCATGTGTCAATCATTTATCTCTGGGATGTGTGTGAAAATGTCAGAGGACATGTTAAGGCTGAGAATAAGGCAGATACTAGACACTATTACTATTCGTGTGTGTGTGTGTGTGTGTGTGTGTGTGTGTGTGTGTGTGATGTACAGATATAAGACTCTCCCACTTACACAACAGGAGTTGTATAGGGCTGAGACTAAATCTTGTGGCCTCACATTTAGGAGTTTATAGACATATTCTGGACTTCGGAATTCCAGACTTTCAAAGACACAGCACAGGAACTGTGAGGTATTTGTTATCTCCATAGATTCAGGGACTCTGGAAGTCCACCCATATAGACAGAGAAAAGAACTCTGCGTATGATCGTATGCAGGGTCACACCTGGGCCACAGTGACCAGACTCTGCCACAAGATTAGCAAGTGCAATCCTAGGCAAAAAAAAAATCAAAGCAAAATATGTTTGGTGATTCAAAATTTTAAATTATTGGCAAATTTTCATGCTGAGGCTCCTGTCGTTGCAAGGCTACTAGCTCAGCCCCCAGTGGAAGACAACAACTGTGATAGGGCAGAGATAAGTGGCAGTGGGGGCTTCTAGCTCAGCCCTCAGTGGAAGCCAGCTCCTCTGTTGGACAAGAGGGTCATCAAGAACAAAGGTATAGACCCCTCTGTCCCCGTGGATGCTGAGAGCTTGGGAACTATGGTCACCTCCCTTGTCACCTTGCCTCTTCCTCTCCTGAGCATACAACAGAATCAAGTTTCCAAAACTTCTAAGAGGATTTACTGCTGACCCGATTAGCCACATCAACCTGGGCTGCAGGTGTCAAACATTGTTAATTTGCTTCCACCCCTGATGTGGGCTGCCTGGAGCTCACATTTCTGACTACTCTGGGCAGGAAAAAACACACAACAGCATCCTCAGTCTTTGTTACTGCAGACTTGCCCTTGAGAGTTCAGACAAAGCTTTACAGCCCTTGATCTCTGGGCTTTTTGATGAGAAGTAATCTTACCTGGTTCTGGCGGGGAAGCGTCTATACCACAACACTGTATTTCATAAGGTAAAAACCATTGGGGAAGCATCTATACCACAGCACTGTATTTTATAAGGTAAAAACCATTCAGTGGACTCGTGACTGATTTTCTCATTAGATCTTTCCTGACAATGATTTGCCAGTGGAAGAGTCTATGAACTTGGTATTTTCAAACATGAAAAAAATAAAACTATAGATGTCTGGCTTCCCAGCGAAGAAGCACAAAGGACACTACCTGAACATCTGCCATTTTAGAGAATTAACTCTCTACCTTTATTAAGATTTATTTATTTATTCATTCATTTATTTATTATGTGTATGTTCTTGCTTGCATTCAGTGTCCATGGAGACCAGAGGAGGACACCAGCTGTCCTGGACCTGGAGTAACAGTTAGCTGTGTGTGGGTAAGTGTGCATCAGAACCTGAACTCAGGACCCTGCAAGGGCATTCAGGCCTCAAGGGTGAGAGTCTCCCGTGCCCCCTCCTTTTTCAAAGTCATAAACGTGAACAATCTGGTTTAGGCACACAATTTTTTAAAAATATACTTTGGCAAAGCACTAAGAGTCATCTTCTGAGAAAAGCTCTCTCATGTAAAAGCTTTCCTTCTGCTGGGATGACTCGCTCTTCACCTAGCTTAATTTTTACTGAAGTGTGATTAAAATCAAGCAGCAGCCGCCCTCACTTGGGAGCTTGAGAATCAACAAATTCTTAAGTCGCGGTTGACTCAAAAAGAGAATTCCTGTTTGAGTATTCATTAGCAGTCTCTGCATTCTCTCTCCTTCCTCCATGAAGCAATTTTATTTTCCACATGCATGTGCACACACACATACACACACTTAAAGCACTGATCTAATTGGTGGTAGAGTGGGGTGTCATCTCTTGCCAGACACAATGAAATTAATTAATGTTCCTATTAAACATTTCTATCATAACCCAAATCCCTTCTGAGCTGAAAGTTAAAGGTCAAATACATTAAATAGTGGACTAGGCCCAAAGCTGAAGGCCTAAATCTCAATAAGCAGGATTGAATAATACCCAATCTCTTAAGAGTAAGGTGCTACTCTAGAATGTTCTAAAGGATGATTCTGGAGAGGCTTCTACTTAGGAACACATATTTTACTAAAAATAATGCTAAACAGATGCACACAGCTATACACACATAGACACATACATGCACATAGACACACACACACACACACACACACACACACACACACACACACACACACACTTGTTTAGCTACATCATTTAACCAGACTCACATAAAGTTACATACGACATACCAGTGAATTGTCACTATAAAATAACGAAAGGCCACAGAGATCCTGTTCATGACATCAGCGTTATACCTGTGGCCTAAAGGACAGAGCACAGGAGCAGTCAAGCTTTCCTTTTGGTCTAGCCTGGGGTTCCTCAGCCTTCACACAACTAACACTTTACTGAGTCATTCTCTGTGGCAAGGGGCTGACCTGTGGTTACTGGACCAGCATTCATGGTCACTCCCTACTACAAGTGTGAGCACTCTTGGTCATAACAATTGAAAGTGTCCTCGGGGTCCTGATGGCACCTGAGGGAAGGGCAGTCTGCTCGGGTAAAAAGGACAGACAGTGTTGGCCAGATCTGTTCTGACATTCAAATCCCATAGAGAGTGGCTTTAAAACTGCACAGACTAAACACACGGACCTGTTCTAGGAACCAGATGGAGAGCTAAAGCTCCCAGACAGTTCTCTCAGTGCACAGTGGTCTGTTATGAGCTTCTTGCTTAGATTTTGACCAATTAATGTATTCATCTGAACACATCTTTAATGAAATCTTTGTATGTGATGTTTTCTTAGCCCTTTTACACTTCTGATGAAGTCTACTGATGAACATGTCTTCTTCCTTAGATAATGGTTAAATACCAGTAGCTCAAAACGAGATTGTAGTCAGGGTTGCGCAGATACGAATAACACAGCTCATGCTGCCTTCTAGATATCCTGATGCTGTCACACAAACGGAAACACTAAGCCAGCTCTGCACAGCAGCGAGCGGACCATCAGGCCGCCCAGTTTCCTCAGTTCAAATGCTATCCATAGAGTAGCCTGAATATTGGATCACTTTTGGAAATCCCCCACCCCAAGGGTACATCTCAGGGGCTTGCTTGTCTTGTAAGTTAACCTTCCTTTTAAAGCCCCCTGCTTTTCATAGACATGGTCGATACACCGAGTTTCTACCTCCAAGATGAGGCAGAACTTGTGAGTCGTTTTCACCTCTATCATGACGACAGTTGAAAAAATAAAATGGGTTCGTACATCTCCTCAGAGCTTAGCACATCTCACAGCACAAAGGTCATAAGAGAACCCCCTTCTCACCCCCTTACCTACAGTAAGCACACTGGGCCAGAATCTGCCAGGAAAGCTCCCGAGCTATGTCAAAGCTGATGTACCAAGCTGCTTAAACGGCCCCACCCACTCGGCATTAAGGACTTAAACGGCTGGTGGTTCCTACCTGCTTCCTTGAAAGAGCCACATCACATGTCACTAGGCTCAACACAGGGCCCATTCATGAAATTTTGGGGTGCAGGGAGGCACTATGAGTAAGAGAGGGGTTCACATTCTGATTTATGTATTTGAGGGTCAGCCTTGCACCCTGTGCTGACAGGCAAGCTGACAGCAACTGCCATGCCAGCCTGACTGTGTCAACATGGAATGGAGCCCACACTACATGTGGCTCTCCAATACTGGTTACAGACTCTAGGCCATGCACACTCAGTACTGATGGTTTCATGAGAATAATCTTTGATTACTTTGTAGAAAGTGTAGAGAGTGTCAAAGTGTATGTGTCTATATTCATGTGTGTATACATATATATGTACATATATATGTATACAAGATAATCCATGCATGTATACATATGCGTATACACGCATGAGTTATCGTGGAAGGAAATATTCATGTTAGAGAGGAAAAGGCCCTGCCTTTGTCTATCTTAAAGATGAAGCTCTCACTCTCTGTGAGCTACGTCACCTCTCATTAAATGATGAGGGCGCTTCTGCTACTTTATAAGTAAACAGTGTACTTGCAGGTCTAGTGATTCTATGAAAATAACAGAGCCAATGGGTTGATGTAATGGGGACCTAAAATTTAGTTTCCCTCTCAACTTCTGATGTGAAGAAATGGCTCGTGTGATCTAGACAATAGATCAACACAGTCTAAACTCAACAGAGCTTCATGCTAAGTAGACTTAACCAAAAGGAGGTAAGAAGTGATTCTTATTTAAAACCGTACTAGTGGAGGGGACTATAGTCATCAAAGACTTGTTTTAACAAATCACAATAATCAGCAGGAAGGGTTTTGTAAGTCTATACCATTACCCACCCATAGCCCTGAACAGGGCAAAAATCAACAATAATTTTTTTTAAACCTATAGTTCTAATGCCAGTCTCAATAAGACGGATCTTTAAAATGATTATGATGCCAGTGTATATTGACAGTCAGCAATATCCCAGCATCTCCCACAGGCTGCCATGATGGGCCCCTCGGCCTCAGCAACAAGAGTTCATCTGGTCCTCGAATCACATCTTCTTGATTTGAATCACAGACATGTGCTCTGCCATCATCGTCTCCTTGGGGTTGTCCCGCTTGCAAATCCACAACACTATAAAAACATTCCCCGGGACACTTTATTTCTTGTTGTTCTCCAAGCCAACATCAAAAGCAGTTTTGCTTAGGTTTTGTTTGTTTCCTATCATGCCAATCCATGACACACTTTGGCAGTTCTTTTTAGAAGTCACATTAAAAAAAAAAAAACCTAGCAAAAATATCCCCCATCCCGTCCTTTCTTCTTCTGCAGTCCCTAGGAAGTGGGCTGTGGTGACGGCTCCTCACACGGGTCCAGCTGCATCCTCAGCGCGCCGATTTTGTGAAGATACCAAAGCTGAAGGAATTCCTCAGGCATGGCATGGTAGCCTGAGAAGGGCAAGACGTTGTCATAGTAGTGGTGACTGATAGGGTCCCCTTGCATGTTCACCGAGAAGGGCCAGAAGCCATAGATGGACACCTCCTCACAGAGGCCCAAGGCTGCACTCACCAAAAAGAGTCCTGTAGACAAGCGCTTGGCGTGGATCCCCCTACTCTTCCAGAACTTTCCAATGTTCCGAAGAAAGTTGGGGTTAGCAAAAAGCACTGTTTGATTGGCTCCAACATCTTTCAGTGTGTAATACACACGGAGAGACGGCTCTGTGCCTGTCTTCATAGAAAAGGCAGGCATGTAGATGTAACTGTGGTTATAGATCTTCATGTTGTCCACAAACTTCTTTCTGGACCACAGCAGGTTTTCAAATCTATGGGAAACAAAAGTTCCAATTAAACCTCAGACACGGAGACAGATCAAAGCCCGCTCGCTCACCCAGTCCTCTGAAGGCTCGGGTCGTTCATCAAACAGAACGCGTGAAAAACACTTTACTCGGAACTTCTCATCAAATACCCCAACTTATCAAACACTCCTACCTTGAACTCGTCAACATTCCTCAATGAAGCTCTGCTAGACTAAAGTCAACTGCTTATTTTGTTCTCTCTTAGAGTGTAAAATGATTTAACATTTGTGAATTCATAAAGATTGGAGGCTGGGGTGGTGGCGGCGGCGGTGTCAGTAAAAGCTACACGTGTGGTGTGTCAGAAACATAAGACTGGTTTCTTCATCTGAACATTAACAGGAATTACTTGTAAGACCTCATGTTCTAGGAATGTTTAGTTGGCCAATGTTCTAACTTTAAGACTATATGTGGGGCATGTTATTGCGCTGCTAGACAGGCCTAAGAACGGTGAGGTGGGGCATATTTAAAGTCCCCGAATCTCAGGGATCTGAAGTAGGAGTGGAGCAGCCCCTCCCCAGCCTCTCATGCCTGCTTTAGACAGGTGACCTCCACCACCAACTGAGAGGCTCACAGGCACTCGGTCCTGTAGCATAGCACCTGGAGTTTGTCTCCATGCGAATGAGGCATCTAAATAGCCTTACCCTTTAACCAATAGCCTTCCCTGGTTCACCCTGAATAAAATGTATGCGCCCACATCCCCTTCCAAGAAAGCAATATGAACAAGCAAGGATCGTCTCAGAGCTGCTTCTTTAAAGATCGCTGTAGGGAAGGCCTTCTCCTAAGAGAGCCATGCCTTAGAATCCCCAAAAGGCTTTTCTCAACTCTCACCCTTCTGCTACTCCACACCCATTCCCAGTTGGACCAGATTCTGTTCCTCTTGGGCTCCACTTGCCTCTTCCTGCCAAGTGGAGATGCCTGGAGAATGAACATGGACCCTGGACCCCCATTCTAGTCTTTGCTTCTGGGTAGTACACCAACAGTACCCAGGTACCCAGAGAGGAAACCAGGAACCACAGAATTCACCCCAGACCCTATTTCCCCTTCAGGTCCAGCATGTAGTAGTATCTGATGTCCCAAAGTGAAACACGGGCTGTAGACTCTCGTCTGGACTTTGCCCCATCTTCTCTAGCCAGTGTGTTGGCAGCGCCTGGGCATCCCAGGCAGAGAGCAGAGTACAGTACCACAACTACATAGGAAAAGGAAGTTTTGTTACAGTTGTAGCTCTACCCAGACAGCTGCCCATATGCCTTTCTGGAGAATTCTCCTTCCCTCTGATCATCCATGACTGCCTGTGGAAAAAAAATCTCTGATTCAAACAGAAGCAACTGAAATGTATGGACTACCGCCTAAGTGCCAGGAGAGAAATACCATTACGGCTTGATTGCGACTTTACCTATCTTTCACTAATCTTGCTTGCATATGTGAGTTTGGACATATTGCACATTGTAGGGGTCAGAGGGCAGCCTTAGGTGTCAGTCATGACCTCCCGTGTTGGTTTCTGGGTTTTGTTTGTGGCTGTATAAGCCAAGCTAGCTGCCCCCAAAGCTTCCGGGGATGCTATTGTCTCTGTCCCTCATCCCACCATGGGACCGCTGAGGTCACGGATGCCGGCTACTGTGCCCATCTTTATGTGCGCTCCAGAAATTTGACCTCTGGTCCTCATACTTGCTCTGCTTCTCCTGCCAAGCCGTCTCCTCAGGCTAATGCCTCATGTTTTAACTCAAGAAATCCAAGTCCCGTTAAGGAAACAGAAGTGTTACAAACACAGCATAACGTGTCTCAAATTTCATACTTGATAGATCTGCAAAGTATCATAGCATGCAGGAGGAAAAAACCAACCAAACAAGCAAGCAAACAATAACAACAACGAAAACCAATCAATCGGTTAAGCCTTGGAAGAGAGTGGGGTCAGAGAAAGCTGTGGGGTGGAAAACACTTCACGAGCTCTTGCTGGGGAAACAGAGGAACATAAAGCTACAAGATCATGGGTAAGTGCATCAATGCCATGAAAACTAGGTAGACTTGCGGGTCCTGGGACGGGAAGGTTAGGTTGGTTTAGACAGTGGCTGAAGATAAGGCGTGCTGTAAAATATCTCCCTTATCTCTAACATTCTGCCCTCACCGCCACCCTGTGGTGAGAGCCCTTCATGCCGCATATCAGTGTCAGGCTGCGAAAGAGGGTTGAGGAAGTAAGTTTAGGAAGTAAAGAGGCTGACAGCTGGGAGAGCAGATAAGAGGCTGAGGATGCAGGGTAAACAAAAATGAATCGGTGAAAGGGAAAAGAGTAGGGGGAGGGAGGGAGTGATGGATAGCAGGGGAAGGGAAAGAAGGGAGGGAAGGAAAGGGAGGAAGAAGAAGGAAAGAAAGGGAGAGAGGGTAGGGAGAGAGTGGGAGAGGAGGAGAAGGAGGAGAGGGGAGAGAGGGGGAAGGAGAGAGAGAAGAAGAGAGGGGAAGGGAGAGAGAAAGGGGAAGGAGGAGGGGGAGGGAGAGAGGGGTAGGAGGGAAGTGGGCAGAGGCAGGCAGTGAACTAGTACAGTAAGACTTCTTGAGGTCAGTTGTCCTGGTTCACATTCTCCACAGGGAGAGCAGCAACAGCCATGAGCAGAATGGAGCCAGACTTATGTCCCTGCAGAGACAAAGCAGGCCTCTGTTGTAAATGTGTGACAGTCGCTGTGACTACCCAGATTCAAAGCACTGGGGCAATCATGGCTCTTCATCTGTTGAGAGTAAAGAAGGATGCCTCTCAAGCCCAGAAGGATGGCCTCCCAGACTGTCTGCATGCCCTTGACCCGGAAGCCACGTGAGCCACTTCCCCAGGACACCAACCACGGGAAAGGTGATGACTGTGTCTCCAGAAGTTACTCACCTAGAGCAGTGGTTCTCAACTTTCCTAATGATGCCACCCTTTAATACAGTTCCTCACACGATGGCGACCCCAACTATAAAATTATTTTGTTGGGACTTCATAACTGCAATTTTATTACTGTTATGAATTGTAATGTAGATATCTGATATGCAACCCCCAAAAGGGGTTGAGACCACAGGCTGAGAACCATTGCCCTAGGAAGCTCAGAAACATTAGTCAACCATTTTCTAGACTGGTGCCAACATCTCTCTGATGAATACTCAAGTTGGACCTGGGCTCTGCCCAGCTACTCAATCATTTCCACTCTTGCCCACCCACATCCTTCGCTTTTCCTAATTTCCAAAATGCCTTCCAGGCAATGTAGAAGCAGCAGACAAACAACCTAACTGAACTACCCTGTGCTTTGTCTAGAATAACCTACAGACTTCATTGATACCCCACGGCCTGGAATTCTGGTCAGTCCACTGCTGGACATTTATATCCATCTGGGTCTGTGAGATACACTCACTTAGAAGATGCAATGGTTAGTTACTGTTGCCAATTCGAATGGGTTTACTATATTCCCCATGGAAACATACACTCCTGTGTGCACCCACGAAGGTATTTCTAGAAAGGGTCCTGTAAGGAGGGAAGACTCGCTGTAAAGGTGAGCCTCACTCGTCCAATGACTAGAGAAAGGAGGGAAAGCCAGCTGAGTCCCAGCATGCACCTCTGTTTCCTAACTGCACACGTGGTGCAATCAGCCACCTGCCGCCATGCCTATCCCGCCGCCATGCCTGTCCCTCCGGGATGAACAAATGCTTCCCTAAGCCTTCCCTAAGCTGCCAGGTGTTTCTCACAGCGATGAGAAAAGATACATACAATGTAGCATCCGTGTGAGCGATCTCTGCCTGTCCTTCAGTGCCTCTTCTGCATCCCTAACTACACCCTCCTCCCCTTTGTCCTTTACAACCAGCTTTGTAGCTCTTCCCAAATGCTCATACTCAAAGGAGGATTTCCCCTCCTCTAGGGAATCGCCCCCTCTGGCTTCTAGACATGGGAACTAGCCTCCCTTCCCCAGCTTTAATTAACCAGTTTCTGGCAGTTCAAAAATGTGTTTATTCCAAGTATGCAACGTAACCTTGGCGCAGGCAAACACACCATTGAAATGATTATTACGATAGGCTAGAATTTGATTTCAAAAATTCTTCTTGATACACCCACCCTGTGAGCTACACGCTGTCTCTCATCTGCCATCAGTATCCTGGGACAGTTGTTTTCCTTCCTTATTGCCTCCAGCAGAAACACAAAGTAGGTAAATAAAATGTAATTTTAAAACTGTCCTCAACTCAGCTCTGTGATTGTTCACTGCCTAGCTGATGCAGTTACCATTTGTTGATCAATAGTTTAACAGTGTTGGTTTTGAATTTTGCTAACTTGTTATAAAGTCCTGTTAGGACCACAGAGGAGTGGCACTAGCTCTGCCTTCTGACCCTGGGCTAGGCTCCAGGTTCTGTGTGCACCACAACTCACTTCACACAATTAGAGTCACTTGTCCATTTGCCACCCCAGTGATACCCCATAGACACGTGAAGACCCAAACCAAACATTTACAATGAACCCCCTCATCCTCACTGAACCTTTTAATGGTCTTCTTTGGCTACTGCAGTGGCTGAAGCCCACACAGCACTGAGTGGTCTGAAGTGGGAGCAATATCATGATTTGGATACTAACCTAAGCTACATAGTAAATTCCAGGCCAGCCTGAGCTACAGAACGGAAAAACACAACGCACAGCAGGTAGGATTGCTCAGTGGGTATAGGCAGGATGAGGCTACAATCCTGGGAGCCACCCAGTGGAAGGAGAGACGGCTGTGGTGCACCAGTGCCTACCTACATGTGTATGCATAATAGACAAATGCATAAACAAAGAACAGTAGTAATAGGAACTAAACTAAAATTAGTAAAAGTCATTGAATTTCTAAAAAAGAGTCAATATATCTGTTAAGGCTGTATATAGCCCGGAGATGAGAGAATCCATCTATTTAACCCTCTACATTTTATACAATAGCTCAGAAGAGCTGTGTATCACATACTAAAATTAAATGGAGTTCTCAGTTCAGCAGCCCATATACTAAAATTACATTAAGATTAAAAACCAAAAAAATGCTCATGCCTGTAATCTGAATATTCAAGGCTGAGGAAGGAAGGTTGGTTGAGTTTGAGGCCACCTGGGGCTACCCAGAGAACTCCAGGCTATCCTGGGCTACATATCGAGACCTTGTTTCAAAAGCAAAGCAAAACTTTAAAACAAGGAAAACTGAGTTTTTATTTAATGAAGACACTGAGATACTTAAGAACCTTAAGAAACAAATTCATGCCCCACAAGAAAACTTCAACATAATTTCTAGTAGAGCAAGACAGCTACTGGAAATATAGATAATAGAAAATCAAAAAAAAAAAAAACCTGTGGGCTTAAGACTCTCGGAAGATACTAACAAAATTGCTGATGCCAAGGAGCAGAACGCTGTCCTATGAAACATAAGACAACTGCCATAGAAGGGAAATAGCTCTGAAAATATTTACAACAGAGCTAACAAGTGTCTGGGCACCGGTGGGACTTACGGTCTAAAGCACTGGCACAGAACATACTCCAAGTCTCAATTAATGAGAAGATTAAACTATTTGGTTAACAGGTTACTGGTTATTACACATTGTCAGGATTACAAATTGAGCAAGATCTACAAACAGAAAGGCTCTATTTCTCTCTCCTTTCATTCAATCTCCAGAAATAAGACAAACGATGTTTTTTTCAAAGATCCATAGCCACAGTGAAAGCAAGAAAGGAGGCAGACTTTTGGGGACCCCCCCCCATGGGTTGCCAGGCTTTGGGGAAACCCCCTCCATGAAAATTGTCCACAGAAAACAAAACAGAACAAAAACCATAGAGAAACCAAAGCAAGAAGCAACTTGAAGAGTAGAAAAGGTGACACATCCTGTGCCCACGGTCAGCAGGTTATCAGTATGAATGTGAGGTATTAGGGGCACATAAGTGGGTCAGACTCAAACGCCATGCTCTGTCTGTTATCAGTGCATGGGTGAAGAGGTACGATGTCCAGGCAGATGTGTGCTCAGCCTGGGGGAAACTGGCAACATTCTGTGCACACAACATCCACAGCCAGACTTACATAGCCCAGAGGAATGAAGGAATTAACCTTTACCAGCACAGGAACAAAGATCTGCGTGTGACTTCGTACAATGACTCCTGGGAGTCACCCAAGAGAAACCTAGAGTGTCACAGTCTCAACTTCAGCAAAGGCCACCTTTAACAGGTCCTGACATAAGAACAGAGAGTCGAGACTTCAGAGCACTGGGGGACAGTCTGGAACTCAGAAACAGAAGGAGCCAAGACCATTAGAAGATCAAAAAGAAATGTCTTGAAATCTACATTAGTCTGTTTTAAAAATATTAATTATGACTGTATCCAGACTATGGTGATATAAAAAGGAGAATATTTAGGTAACAAGAGTTGCTGGCAGTTAAAAAATATAGACATTATGGGTTCTGGCAGAGGGACGCTCCAGGAAAACAGCTGCACGGTAGTCTCGACGCCATCCATCAGACGGTGTGGGGCAGAAGCCGGAACCTCCAGGACAGTCGTCTTAATATCCATGATTGCCCTAACAGGCCCAAAGCAGTGGCAATTGCAAGGGGTTGCTGGGGCTCCCACAGGAATGTAGCATGAACCAGTGCTGCACAGAGGGCCTCTGTAAGTCTCAGAAAAAAACTTAAGTCGAGCGGAATGGAAAACAGTGCACCAGGCTGTTTGTCCGGGCGAGCTTCGTGTTTGTAGCCAGCAGCGCGCAGGCATGACCTGAGCGGGGAGCCCGGCAAAGCACAGTGCGCAGGTCTGGCCTGCTGTGAGGGCCACGAGAAAAGAGATCAATCTTTACTTTCCCGCAAGAAATCAATACATACATTAGAAATTTTAAAACTATAATTAAGCATGCTGCTGCTTTCAAATCAAAGAGGAAAACAAGTCAGCCAAAGACACTGGAAAAAATTGATTTCTTGAAAGATGACTTGAGGGCGTAGGGGAGGGGGGCTGAGGCGAGACAGCTGCTTTTCTTTTTAAGCTTTATTGTTCTCTTAGATTGTTAAAAAAAAAAAACTGTGGGTGTGCATCATTTTTATAAAACTGAATATTTAATTTTTAAAATCCTGAAAAACTTATAAAAGTGTTGATCAAATTCTGAAGACGATGAAAATTGTATGTCACTAAAAAGATAATATATAAGTATGTATGCATCTATGTATCTATCTACCTATATATGTGTGTGTGTGTATACATGGAGATATGCACATATGTATACATGTATGATTGAATTATAAATGTATATGCATGTGTATATACATGTAGGCATCCATGTATTATGTATATATGTATGTTTTATGTATATATGCATGCATATATGTGTGTATTCATACACATATATATGCATGTATGCATACATGTATGTATGGTATTTGTGCATATGCATGTGAATGCATGTGTACATAAATGTACATGTATATTTGTGTGTATTGTACATGTATGCATCCACATATGTGTGTATGTGTGTACATGTATGTATGTATATGTACACACACATAAAACCACAGATATTAAAAATTCACAAGCCAACATAGTGAGTCTTCCGTTTAAAAATATACATTTTAAAAATATAGGCTAGAAGCTTCTAAAAGTGCCTGCACATTTTGATACAAAAGAGAAATCAATATTATGAAACACCAGCTGTAGAGACCACACTGTCATCAAAAAGTATTAAAATAACTGTGGGAGAAAAGCTCTTACAAAGATGTCTGTAAGAGGAGGTCTGTCCGTTACCCATCCACGTAGTAAAGACAGCAAAGCCAACTGAAATATTTATTGGAGCCAGCAGAGATGTGCGTTTGCGCAAGATGCAATCTTACTACACACAGTCATGGAGGGTTTTTAAAAATATAACAAAATATTTAAATTATTATTATAACACAACTCCACACAACCTGAGACAAATTTAACAAATGTGTGATATTTTACAGAGACATTAAAATGGATAGTATTTTTTTAATCTTCCCCACATACATGTGCAAATTCCACATAGTCTCAATTATTATTTTAAAGTAAAATTTGAGATGAGCCTGAATTTCACCGGAAAGGTATAAACTAAATCAGAGCGTGTATTCAGGACCACACTCAGTGAAGGAGTGGTGGAGGGTGGACGGGACTGGGGAAGAGGCGACACGCAGTGCCAAATCTGAGCATAGAACTGCAGTAACTCAAGAGGCCCCAGAGACTGGGTACAACTCTCCACACTTGAGGACTCCTCGTCTGATTAATGACATTTCAAACCAGCTTTCGTGAGATTGTACATGGCACCAGGACTGCCAGGTAATCAACAGTCAGAGCCAAGATAAATGTTTGCTCCATCGTTCAGGAAATTTAACTTCAGATAGAATTAGGGTACCTACATACAAACTGAGAAAAACACAAGGGTCGTCTGTAAGACCTGGGGACACAAAAAGCTCCCTACCATAACAGCAAAATCCAATAAGCAAAGGACTGATAACTATTGCTTCCAAAATAGACTTGTGGGTGGGGCACAGTGGGGCACATCTTTACTCCCAGTACTTGGGAGGCAGAGAGAGACAGCTAGATCTCTGTGAGTTCTAAACCGGCCTGGATTCTTATTTGTAATATTAGTGATAATCTGGGATAAAGAGTGACACAATTAAATTATAGAAATAGTCAACAAATTTCCACTTAGGAATCTGGGAAGATGGTTCAGTGGGTGAGAGCACTTGCTACACATGGGTGAGGGGCTGAGTTTGGATTCTCAACACTTATGTAACACACCAGGCATGTTCTCACATGCTGTGACCCTAGTGGTGCTGGGGATAGGGGAAGGAGGAAGACTGGGGCATGGTAGCTGCTAGCCTAGCTGAAACACTAGCTTCAAATTTAGGGAGAGATCCTGTCCCTAAGGATTAAATAGAGAATGAATGAAGCAGACACCCAATGTCCTCCCCTATCCTCTGTGTGCAAGCACAAGCATGCACCTGTGACCACACAGGTGCAGGTACCACACAGGTACAAATACCACACAGGTGCAGGTACCACACAGGTGCAGGTACCACACAGGTGCAGATACCACACAGGTGCAGATACCACACAGGTGCAAATACCACACAGGTGCAAATACCACACAGGTGCAGGTACCACACAGGTGCAGGTACCACACAGGTGCAGGTACCACACAGGTGCAGGTACCACACAGGTGCAGGTACCACACAGGTGCAGGTACCACACTTTCCTATGGAAAGTTACATCCCACTCTCCTGCTGACTGACCTGAGCCTCACACCCTCTCTACTTCTCCAGGACCCCATGCACAACATCCTCTAAGTACCCTTTCTCTCTATCCAGGTGATGGTTTGTATATTCTTGGACCAGGGAGTGGCACCATTTGAAGGTATGGCCTTGTTGGATAAGGTATGACCTGGTTGGAGTAGGTGTGCCACTGTGGGTGTGGGCTTAATACCCTCACCATAGGGGCCTGGAAGTCAGTCTTCCACTAACGGTCTTTGGATGAAGACTAGAAATCTCAGCTCTGCCTGTGCCATGCCTGCCTGGATGCTGCCATGCTCCACCTTGATGATAATGGACTGAACCTCTGACCTTGTAAGCCAGCCCCAATTAAATGTTGTTTTTTATAAGACTTGCCTTGGTCATGGTGTCTGTTCATAGCAGTAAAACCCTAACTAAGACAGAGGTCTACCCTCATTAGCCCTCATCCGCACAAGGTCACTTATCCAAGACTTTTCTGATTGAAAACAAATTAACACAAACAAAACTCTCCTCTGTGGACTGATTAGAGTTTCAGGTCTATGGGGAGTCAGAATGGTGCAGACTTAATGCCATCTTTTGTTCAGCCTAACGTCATGTGTCTCACTTAACATCTTTAAAACTATTAATCTTTTTTATTATATTTATTTTATTTTAATTTTCATTGGATATTTTCTTTATTTACATTTCAAATGTTATCCCCTTTCCCAGGTTCTCCCACTCCTGTAAGCCCCCTATCCCATCTCCCCTCCCCCTGCTTCTATGAGGGTGTTCCTCCACCCACCTACCCACTCCCATCTCCGCACCCTCCATTCCCCTACACTGGGACATCTATTGAGCCTTCATAGGACCAAGGACCTCTCCTTCCATTGATGCCTGACAAGGCTGTCCTCTGCTACAAATGCAACTGGAGCCATGTGTACTCCTTGGTTGTTAGCTTAGTCCCTGGGAGCACTGGAAGGTCTGGTTGGTTGATATTGTTGTTCTTTCTATGGCGTTGCAAACCCCTTTATCTCCTTCAGCCTTTTCTTTAATTCCTCCATTGGGGATCCTGTATTCAGTACATTGGTTGGCTGTGAGTATCCACCTCTGTATTTGTCAGGCTCTGGCAGAGACTCTCAGGAGACAGCTATATCAGGCTCCTTTCAGCATGCACTTCTTGGCATCCACAGCAGTGTAGGGGTTTGGTAACTGTATATAGGATAAATCCCCAGGTAGGACAGTCTCTGGATAGCCTTTCCTTCAGTCTCTACTCCATACTTTGTCTCCTTATATCCTTCTGTGAGTATTTTGTTCCCCCTTCTAAGGACTGAAGCATCCACTCTTTGGTCTTCCTTCTTCTTGAGCTTCATGTGGCCTGTGAATTATATCTTGGGTATTTGGAGCTTTAGGGCTAATATTCACTTAGTGCATACCATGTGTGTTCTTTTGTGATTGGGTTACCTCACTCAGGATGATATTTTCTAGTTCCATCCATTTGCTAAGAATTTCATGAATTCATCATTTTTAATAGCTGAGTGGTCTTCCATAGTGTAAATGTATCGCATTTTCTGTATCCATTCCTCTGTTGAAGGATATCTGGGTTCTTTCCAGCTTCTATTATATTAATAATAAATAAGGCTGCTATGAACATAGTGAAGCATGTGTCCTTATTACATCTTCCTTGGAGCATCTTCTGGGTATATGCCCAAGAGTGGTATAGCTGGGTCCTCAGGTAGTACTATGTTCAATTTTCTAAGGAACTGCCAGATTGATTTCCAGAGTGATTGTACCAGCTTGCAAACCCACCAACAATGGAGGAGTGTTCTTCTTTCTCCACATCCTCACCAGCAACTGCTGTTACCTGAGTTTTTTATTTTAGCTATTCTCACTGTTGTGAAGTGGAATCTCAGGGTTGTTTTGATTTGCATTTCCCTAGTGATTAGGGATGTTGAACATTTCTTTAGGTGCTTCTCAGCCATTCAATATTCCTCAGGTGAAAATTATTTGTTTAGCTCTGTGCCCCATTTTTTTAACAGGGTTATTTGATTCTCTGGAGTCTAACTTCTTGAGTTCTTTGTACATATTGAATATTAGCCCTCTATCGGGTGTAGGTTTGGTAAAGATCTTTTACCATTCTGTTGGTCCTATTTTGTCCTATTGACAGTGTCCTTTGCCTTACAGAAGCCTTGCAATTTTATGAGGTCCTATTTGTTGATTCTTGATCTTAGAATTGGTGTTCTGTTCAGGAAAATTTTTGCTGTGCCCATGTGTTCAAGGCTCTTCCCCACTTTCTCCTCTATAAGTTTCAGTGTATCTGGATGGTTTTAGCTCCTTTGTCAAAGATCAAGTGACCATAGGTGTATGGGTTCATTTCTAGGTCTTCAATCCTATTCCACTGATCTTCCTGCCTGTCTCTGTGCCAATATCATACAGTTTTTATCAGTATTGTTCTGTAATACAGCTTGATTTCAGGGATGGCAATTCCCCCAGAAGTTCTTTTATTGTTAGTTTTCTCTATCCTGGGGTCTTTTGTTATTCAAAAATAATTATCAAATTTCTCTTTCTAACTATAGGAAGAATTGATTTGGAATTTTGATGGGGATTGCATTGAATCTGTAGATTGCTTTTGGTGAGATGGACTTTTTTACTATACTAATCCTGCTAATCCATGACCATAGGAGATCTTTCCATCTTCCGAGATTTTCTTTGATTTCTTTCTTCACAGATTTGAAGTTCTTGTCACACAGTTTGTTCACGTGCTTGGTTAGAGTCACACCAAGGTATGTAATATTATTTGTGACTATTGTGAAGGGTGTTGTTATTCTAATTTCTTTCTCAGCCTGTTTATGCTTTGAGTGGAGGAAGGCTTCTGGTTTGTTTGAGTTAATTTTATATCCAACCACTTTGCTAAAGTTGTTTATCAGCTTTAGGAGTTCTCTGGTGGAATTTTTGGGGTTGCTTATATATATTATCATATCATCTGCAAATTGTGATTTTTTTTTTACTTCTTCCTTTCCAATTTGTATCCCTTCGACCTCCTTTTGTTGTCTAATTGCTCTAACTAGAACTTCAAGTACTATATTGAATAGATAGTGAGAGAGTGGGCAGCCTTGTCTAGTCCCTGATTTTAGTGGGATTGCTTCAAGTTTTGCTCCATTTAGTTTGACGTTGGCCTCTGCTTTGCTGTGTATTGCTTTTACTGTTTAGGAATGGGCCTTGAATTCCTGATCTTTCTAAGAATTTTAACATGAAGGGACGCTGAATTTTGTCAAATGCTTTTTCAGCATCTAGTGAAATGATTATGTGGATTTTTTTCTTTGAGTTTGTTTATGTAGCGGATTACATTGATGGATTTCTGTATATTAAACCATCCTTAGTCTATGGTGATATGATAGGATGCATGGGATTATTTCAATCTTCTTGTATCTGTTAATGCCTGTTTTGTGGCCAATTACATGGTCAATTTTGGAGAAGGTACCATGAGGTGCTGAGAAAAAGGTATCTCTTTCGCTTTATGATGAAATGTTCTATAAATATCTTTTAGATCCATTTGGTTCATATCTTCTGTTAGTTTCACTGTGCCTCTGTTTAGTTGGTGTTTCCATGATCTGTCCATTGCTTAGAGTGGGGTGTTGAAGCTTCCCACTGTTATTGTGTGGGGTGCCATGTGTGCTTTGAGCTTTAGTAAAGTTTCTTTATTTTATTTTATTTTTTTTAATTAATATTTTTTATTACATATTTTCCTCAATTACATTTCCAATGCTATCCCAAAAGTCCCTCATACCCCCCCCCCCACTTCCCTACCCACTCATTCCCATTTTTTTTTTTTTTTGGCCCTGGCGTTCCCCTGTACTGGGGCATATACAGTTTGCGTGTCCAATGGGCCTCTCTTTCCAGTAAAGTTTCTTTTATGAATGTGGTTGGCCTTGCATTTGAAGCATAGATGTTCAGAACTGAGAGTTCCTCTTGGTAGATTTTTCCTTTGAGCATTATGACGTGTCCTCCTTATCCTTTTTTGATAACGTTTGGTTGAGAGTTGATTTTATTTGTTATTAGAATGACTACTCCAGTTTGTTTCTTGGGACCATTTGCTTGTAAAACTGTTTTCCAACCTTTCATTTTGAGGTAGTGTGTGTCTTTGTCACTGACATGCATTTCCTGTATGCAGCAAAATGCTGGGTCCTGTCTGTTACTCTATATCTTTTTATTGGGGAATTGAGGCCATTGATGTTAAGAGATATTAAGGAAAAGTGATTGTGGCTTCCTGTTATTTTTGTTGTTAGAGGTGGAATTAGGTTTATGTGGCTATCTTCTTCTTGGTTTGTTAAAAGAAGATTATTTTCTTGCTTCTACTACTAGGGTGTAGTTTTCTTCCTTGTGTTTGAGTTTTCCATTTATTATCCTTTGAAAGGCTGGATTTGTGGGAAGGTATTGTGCAAATTTGTTTTTGTCATGGAATATCTTGGTTTCTCCATCTATGGTAATTGAGAGTTTTACTGGGTATAGTAGCTTGGACTGGCATTTGTGTTCCCTTAGGGTCTGTATGACATCTGCCCAGGATCTTCTAGCTTTCATAGTGTCTGGTGAAAAGTCTGGTGTAATTCTGATAGGTCTGCCTTTATATGTTACTTGACCTTTTCCCCTTACTGCTTTTAATAGTCTTTCTTTGTTTAGTGCATTTGGTGTTTTGATTATTATGTGACAGGAGGAATTTCTTTTCTGGTCAAGTCTATTTGAAGTTCTGTAGGCTTCTTGTATGTTAATGGGCATCTCTTTCTTTAGGTTTGGGAAGTTTTCCTCTATAATTTTGTTGAAGATATTTACTGGCCCTTTAAGTCATAGTTACTCCCAGTGTTGAGACAAACACTCTCTTCTATACCTATTATCTTTAGGTTTCATCTTCTCATTGTGTCCTAGATTTCCTGGATATTTTGAGTTAGGATCTTTTTGCTTTTTGCATTTTCTTTGACTGCTGTGTCAATGTTTTCTATGGTATCTTCTGCACCTGAGATTCTCTCTTCTATCTCTTGTATTCTGTTGGTGATGCTTGCACCTATGACTCCTGATCTCTTTCCTAGGTTTTCTAACTCCAGGGTTGTCTCCCTTTGTGATTTCTTTATTGTTTCTAGTTCCATTTTTAGATCTTGGATGGTTTTGTTCATTTCCTTCACCTGTTTGATTGTGTTTTCCTCTAATTCTTTAAGAGAGTTTTGTGTTTCCTCTTCAGGGGCTTCTACCTGTTTACCTGTGTTCTCCTGTATTTCTTTAAGGGAGTTATTTATGTCCTTCTTAAGGTCCTCTATCATCATCTTGAGAAGTGATTTTAGATCTTAATTTTGCTTTTACAGTGTGATGGTGTATCCAGGACTTGCTATGGTATGACAATTGGGTTCTGATGATGCCAAGTAATCTTTGTTTCTGTTGTTTATGTTCTAATACTTGCCTCTCGACATCTGATTATCTCTAGTGTTTACTGTCCTCGCTATATCTGACTGGAGCCTGTCCTTACTGTGATCCTGGTTGTGTCAGAACTCCTTAGAGTTCAGCTGTCTTTGTGATCCTGTGATTCTGGGTGGGATCCTGGGATCCTGAAATCCTGAGTGTGTCAGATCTTCTGGGAGTCAAGTTGCCTCTGGGACCCTGAGATCCTGGTGTGACCAAACTCCTGGGATCCCGGGATCCTGTGATGCTGGGCGTGTTAGTGTGCCTGAGAGTAGAGATTTCTCTGGGAGTTGTGGGACTGGCTGGGTGCACCCAAGGTCTATTCAGGGCACCTTCTCAGACCGAAAGGAACCCATGCCATTGCTTGGGTGGGGTTCCTGGGTCCCTGGATCCCACTGGTCATAGTTACTCCGAGTGTTGGGACAAATATTGTGTCCTCCTCACCTATGATCCTATGATCCTGGGGGTGTTAGAGCACCTGGAAGTGGAGTTTTTTCTGGGTGTTGTACTGGCTGTGGAGTTTTTGCTCAAGTTCTGCTCAGAGCACCAGCTCAGACCAGAAGGCATAAATATTAATCTTTAAAACTTATTCTTAGCAGACCACTCTGTTTCTACCAACATGAAAACTAAAACAGTCATCAGATGCTGTCTGCGACTTAACCCAGTCCTCTGGCTCTGTTTTAACCTGCCTACCGGTGGTCCCCACAGAGATATTTGTCAAATGAATTGACTTAGGATTTTCTTTGTTTTGTAGCTAGTACAGTCTCATCTAACCTCTTCTGCAGCTGAACTTGTCTTTGTGGGAAATCTGAGTCCATGTTCCCAGGCCATGGTTGCTCATATGTGGCTCAAGAATAAACTGTCTCTCTTCCCCTTTGAGGGGTGAGAAGTGCATTTTGTATACACCTAAAATGTACATCTTTAGGGCTGGGAATGGTGATGGTGATCATTAAGGATTTCACTTGAAGCAGGAAGAACTGTGTTTGATCCTCAGAACTCATATGAATGCTGGAAATGGAGGTGTGGACTCCAGTTTCCACAGGAGTCCTTCTCGTGCTGGAATTATAGGTCTGTTGCCATATCCATACAGCATTTATCCTGTCTCTGCACAGAGTGATCAACTGACATCAACACTGGGCTTTCCCATGCATGTGCACCCATACACATGTGCTCGCACCTGCAAAAAAACATACATGTACACACACATGCCCATCCAACCCCATGCATGAAAGTAGAACAAGAGCAGAGGGAGTTCTTCCGTGGCTTTTTACCAGCTTCAATGGAGTCCAAGCTGTCCCAGTAGTCAAGCCCTTTGTGATGTAACCCCTGCCTATGCCTCCTCCAGCCCTTCTTGTCACCTGTAGCAGCTGGCTGCCTTGGGTTGCCCCACCGGTCCCTGTACCTGGCTTCTCTCAGATTTGAGCAAACACTCACTGCTCCTTCTGCCTGCCTCACCAGCTCCCATGATTCCTCAGGACTCTGCACTGACTCATGGTACCACGTGTGGGGCTCCATTGTCTTCTCTCTTGATTCCCTTACCACTTGGTTCCATGTTGTCACCTTCACTTTCCTGTCTTCTTTATGGAATTGCTAATGTCCTTTCTTTACTTCTGTGTCCTCTCAGCTCAACGCTGTGCTTTTCAAAGGGCAGGAATCGGGGAAGCTTTGGTTGAGTGACTAAGGTCAACAGCGAAAGTCAACAGCCAAGGGCTTCTGAGCCATCACCACACCATGCATTTCATTCATTTCAAGGCATGATACAAGCATGCAAAAGGCGTCTCCCCTTTCAGGAAAATCACTATAATGCAAGAGACATTCCATTGTTCATCAAACACCACTTTCTAACACTGCTTCTTCTTCTTTTTTTTTTTAATGCAGACACAGCCCCTGCCTGAAACCAGAAAATGAGTAATTAGATACCAAAATGGCAGCCTTGCCTACAAGTCCCTCATTAGAAGCTAGCTCATCCTTTTTGTAAGCACATTGTGCTAATTTCTGGAAATACCAAGCTTTCTAAGAAATCACACAAGCAGTTTTAATCTCATGAACTCCTTAGAACATACGAATCTCTTTTTCTAGAAGGAAGGAGAATGGTTCTGGCAGCAAGTATCCTGCTCTCTCTGGCAGTCCCCAGGGCAGCAGTCATGCTAATGTGTCTGCTTGGCCACATGAAGTAAAGCCACAGTCAACTTTAAGGACAAAAACCAACTCATTTTGAGGCCGTACAGAAAGAGGTGTGCCCTAACCTGTGGAATGCCACCATTTTTTTAAAAAGACTTATTAATTTTATTTTACATGTATGAGTGCTTGGTCTGCGTGTATGCATGTGACGACATGCATGCCAGCACCTATGGGGTGTCAGAGAAGGGAGTCAAATCCCCTGGAACTGGAGTTACAGATGGTTGTGAGCCATTGTGCTGATACTGAGACTCAAACCCAGGTCTTGCACCAGAGCAGCATGTTCTCTAAGCACTGAGTCATCTCTCCAACTTGAATGCCACCCTTTAAGTTAGAAGGATTATGGCCCTGTTGACATAAAACAATGTGTGTGTGTGTGTGTGTGTGTGTGTGTGTGTGTGTGTGTGTGTGTGTGTGTGTGTGTGTGTGTTGGGGGGATATGTATGTTCTCCACATAAGTCAGCATAAGGCATCCAGCTCCCTGGAATTGGAGTTACAGGCAGTTGTAACGTGGCTGTGAGCCTCCCAACATAGATTCTGAGAGCTGAACCCAGATTCTCTTCAAGAACAACAACTGTTTGTGACAGCTGAGCCATCCTCCTGCTCGGATGTGAGTTCCCTATGGATTACCTCGCCTTACCATTCTCTCTTACTGTCCGTTCATTCTGCCTTGTTGCTTCTGGTTATTTACAGAGCTATTGTTTAAGATTAGTCATGTGTTTGAATTTTGACTGATAGAAATAACAGGATCTGAACAGCTACTGGCCTGTGTCTGCGAATCCTTGTCTAAGTACATGCTGGCCCTGTCCTGTTCAGTAAGTGGATTCTCTCCTAAGTTCTGACTTGATTCCACAGAGGAGACATTTCTGTAGGAGTCTTTCAGATGCAAAGCCCCATGGGTTGGTCTCGCTAGGAAAGAAGAAAGGATAGACAATAGCTGTGTTTCCTTCCTGGAATGTTGTATATGGGAGCTTGCATTGTCCACACAGGGATCCTCTTAATTAGATGATTCGTCATCATCCTCTTAATTAGAAGAGACAGTGGGATGTGAAGAGATGAAGTATCCGGTGTGATATTACATTTTCCCTGTGGAGAACATACATATCCCCCCCAACACACACACACACACACACGCATACACATACACACACACACACACACACACACACATTTAAAAATACAACTGTGGGCTGAAGATGGCTCAGCAGATAAAAGTACTTTCTGCTCTTGCAGAGGACCTGGGTTCAATTCTTAGCACACACATGGTGGCTCACAACCATCTATAACTCCAGCTCCAGAGCATCCAGCATCTTCTCTGGCCTCTGGATATACATCATGGTCTACATTATGGATGTACATCCATACAGGCATATATATATATATATATACTAAAATTACAACTTTAAAATAATGGTAAAGCTCATTTATAGTAGAATAAGAATATCAAAGGATCTCTCTGTAGTCAAAGATGATAAGGCTAAATGGAAGTGGGGTTTGACAAGAGAATGAAGCCCCCAGAATGGTATAAAATGAAACGCTTCTATTTTATATCAAAGAACTTCGCTGTGCCATGCAGGCTCTAGAGTAATTAATTGAACTCCTCTTGCATGGAGTATTTTTAGTTTATTCTGGGGACCACATTCACTTACATAGTGATGGCTTTCATTATCCAAGTATTATGTCAATGAAAGTTTGGGTCAACAAAACATCACAAATATAAATCACATGGCATCTCAGTTTTATTACATGTTTATAGTCTCTCGTCATTTTTCAGCTGAAAAGTTTTTAAAAAATCAGTTGAATTTCCTTTTTGCTTTTTGACGTAGACTCAACTTGTACTAAAAATGTAGGAGAGTATGGTAATTTGGATGAAGACTATCCCACGGGTTCATATATTACAGTGTGTTGTCCCCACTTGGTGGCACTCTTTGGGGAGGTTAGGGAACCTTTAAGACATGGCGCCTCACTGGGGGAAGTGTATCACTAGGGGCAGGCTTTGAGAATGTATAGCCTTGCTCTGCCCACCCTGCCTCTAGCTAGGGCTTTAGCAGGCTGAACACGGGCTATTCTGAGTATATGGCAACTAATTAGGCAGCTAGTGGGGAAGCCCCCTTGATGAGAACTTCTGCTGTAACATCATCATGAGCTAATCATTGCTAAAATGTTCAGGCTACTGAAGAGTGTGCTGTAATTGGTGGAAGAGCAGATGGAATATTCCCTGTCTGTACCACATAGATGTCTAAGACTACTTCTGGGGGGAGGGGGGCTGCCACTGACATATGAGGGTGTCATTTCCTCCAGAGTGACAGCATCCTCTCCCGTGCCCAGAACCCACTACTTTGGAAACAGAATCAACCGCCAGTCTTGACCCTCACTTTCACATAAACCCTTACAATCCACTGGGGTGTGAATTCTCAGAAGTGTCCTGCCACTCCCCAGGCACTTTCCTCCCACAGGTGAAAGCAGAACCAGAATGTGGCTTGTGTAGAAGCACAACATAGTACGTCCAAACTTGTGAATGAAATCTTTGCGTGGGAACTCAGCACCCTGTAAGCTCCGGCAGACTGATTTCCGAAGAGCTCTACTAAAAGCAGATACTCTAGAATAGAAGTTACTTCCAAACCCTGGGTGAAAGCAGACAAGGCAAGACAGGTGTCATTCACATCCTACTAGGAGTGAAGAGGGCCCTTCTATTCTTAGTACCATTTAACTCTTCCTGGTTACGAAAAGCAAGCTGGTAATTGTTTAATGGTAGAAAATTAGGCAACAAAATTAAGTACAAAGCAGTATACTTGACATCTATTGAATGTATAATAATACATATTGAGTGATGGCAGAGACATAGATTGGGGTGGATACAGATGATATAAATGTATAAACAGAGGAAAAATCGTAACGACCAAGCAAGCCTGCCATCCAGAGTCAGCTCCATTAACATGCTCATTTCTATCTTGTGTACACACTAATAGCAAGAATAAACATGTACACACAGGTACATGTGAAGAAGACACTCACACGCATGCACACACAAACGGGGGGGGGAGCGTGAGAGAGAGAGAGAGAGAGAGAGAGAGAGAGAGATGCCTTCGTCAATGTTTCCATTTTCACAGCTAGTAAGAGAAACAAACAAACAAACAAACAAAAACCCATACCCAGCATTTGCTAATTCAACATGTTTTAGTGTCTCTAAAGAAACACAAGACTCAAGACTCCTTCAGAGCAGCTTTCCCCTCAGGAGGTCCCTTCTGTCTCTGTGGACCTTATTAGCTCTCACCACTGACCCGCAGTTAGAGTCACCACTGCAATGAGGCTGGCTGATCTCAGACCCAGAGCCCCTATCTGCGGGGGCAGGGCCGACGCCTCTGACCTGTGACCTGTCTACTATGCCAGAGACCCTCATCTGTTCTTGCTCAGCTGTGGCCATCTACTGTTCTGTCAGTACGTTTGGTGATTTGTATTTTTCTTAATGGAAATATGGAAATGTCATGATGTTCAAAATGGTTCATTAGGGTACAGAGAGTGAAATGTGTGCCTCAAGGTTTATTCTTGGATACCCCTTGCAGCCTTTATGACAATTGCTGCTTTTATTTGTGAATAATGTTTTGGTTTGGGGGGGGGAGGTTGAGAAGATACATCTTTAAAAGGCTTGTTACTGGCACACACACAAACACATAGATATACAGACAGACAGACAGACAGACAGACACACACACACACACACACACACACACACACAGAAGGTTTTTCCATGGCAGACATGAGTTGTGGATAGTGACAACGTAGGTACAGGGAGATTGAATTCAGAGCACGTGTTTGTCTTAGGTAAATATATACACAGTTATAGGTATTTTTATGTTAAAATACATAATTCTATAGAATATTATTTAATATCAATAGGTAAATAAGCTAATTCTTTTATTCTATTAGTTTCTTTCCTCATGACTGTGGTCAAACACCTTATAAGAAGCAACTTCATAGAAGAAAAGGCCATGTTTGTTCATGATTTGAGGATACATCCATCAAGACAGCCTGTGTCTGATATACCCTCTCTCCCCATCAACATCATAGCCACGCTGATTTGCCAAATCAGCCCTCACCTGTAAACAAGGAAAGATAGAGTGAAAACAGGAAGAAGAAAGAGAAAGAAGACCTAGGGTGGAACAGGAGATGATGTTAAAACGGGAAGAGGAAGACCCTAAACAAAGAGCAGGATGAAGTCAGGAGATCCAAGACTTACATCATATAGAGTTCTTGAGGTACAAAGGAAAGGGGACAAAAGTCACTCCCTTCCTTTCGCCGGTCTATTCCATACCTGCCATGACGAATGCACACTGAGCAGAGAACACAGCAAAGAGGCGGCCACAAGAAGGTATGTCTCACTGGCTGCACTCAGCATCAACGACTAATTATACACTCGTGTATCTCACCTCCAATTATTTCCAACAGTTACTGCCAACAGCAGCCCCGAGCCAGCCCAGCAGACTGTGATCCTGAGATCCAGTCACTGGGCAAAAACGGAGCCTCGGAGTTAATTATATTACAGTTGTTGGAAACAGAACATCTATTTTCATTGCATGTGGTGATGATCCAAATGTGAGCAAGTTACATCAGCGTTTAGAGGGAACTCTTTTCCCTGCCCACACCTATTTTGGATACTGGGCAAACAGCAGTTTCTCCCAATCTGTCCTGAGAAACTGTCTGCTTAGGCAAAAAAAAAGTAGAGTAATACATATATATATATATATATATATATATATATATATATATATATCCAAATAAATTTTTATATCCAAATACATACACACACATACATATCCAAATATATTTCCGTATCCACATACATACATACATACATACACACACACACATATATAATATATATATATATATATATATATATATATATATATATATAACTCTATTATTTCTCTAAATTATAAATAATGCCACTATTCTTCATCCATTTTTCAAATCTAGGAAAGAAAGTTTGATAAAAAAACAAAACAAAACAAAACAAAAACAGTCCAGGCCATACTCTAGCATGTCCTAAACTCTAAACTGCAATGTGTTAGGGAAAGAGAGCAAATATATGTATATTAAGGGTAAGTGTAATAAAAGAAAACAGACCAAAAAGTTCTCTTAGCTGCATTTCTCACTGCTGGACAGAATACTTGACAAGAACAACTTAAGGAAGGAAAGGTTTACTTCGGTTCCTGGTTAGGGCATCGTCCATCTTGGTGGCAGGGACGTGAGATCGATACCCAATCCCGCCTGCAGCCCAGAAGCCTGGAAGCAGAGAGAGAGGAATGTTCTTGCTCAGTGGCCTCTCTCTTTTCTATGCAGCCTGAGGCCCCAGCCCACTCAATGTACCCACACTCAGATGTACCCACACTCAGATGTACCCATACTCAGGATGTAGCCACGTTCAGTATGGCTCTTCCCACCTCACCTTCCAGGCGTGCGTGCCCAGGTGCTTGTCTCTGGGTGACTTTGGACAATGCCAAGTTGAGAGTATGAACCAACACAGTATATTACATTTTAAACATATCAGTCCACAGTTTTTAATGGGCTGGGACAGACAAACTGTCAGTCATTGTCTTAGTTAGGGTTTTACTGCTATGAACAGACACCATGACCAAGGCATCTCTTATAAGGACAACATTCAATTGGGGCTGGCTTACAGGTTCAGAGGTTCAGTCCATTATCATCAAGGGGGGAACATGGCAGCATCCAGGCAGGCATGGCGCAGGAGGAGCAGAGAGTTCTGCATCTTCATCTGAAGGATGATAGCAGAATTCTGTCTTCTAGGCAGCTAGGATGAGGGTCACACCCACAGTGACACACCTACTCCAACAAGGCCACACCTCCTAATAGTGCCACTCCCTAGTCTGAGCATATACAAACCATCACATTGTCAGACTCTCATGATGCTGAGGCAGAGCCGGCCTCACAGGCTAGAACCGCAGGATCCTCTCTGTTCCATCCCAACAGCTTTCTTTCAGGAATTGATTTGCATTAGAAAATATCTAATTTGGCATAAAGGAAAATTTCTAACATTTAGGAAGAAAGAAAAAAAAAAGCCACTGTCGAACTTGGAATTCTTGTCACAGTTGACAGGAAAAGCTATCTACTTAAGATGCTAAAGGCATTTTTTAATTTAAAGTAGCAGGTGACCTAGTTACTGGTCAGTCGGGGAGAGGGCAGATGCACACTATCTGTGGAACTTTCTAAATAACCGCTATTGTTTTCTTTTCCTCCATGCTTGATGCGGTTTGAACGTGAAATAGGCCCCCTCTGTGTTTGGTTCCATGGCCCTATTTGGGGACCCTTGGGAACCTTTAGGAAGCTGAGTCTCACTGGGTGAAGTAGGTCTCAGGGGACAGGTCTTGGTGTATCACCCAGCCCCACTGCCTGTCTACACAGATTTTGAGTTGCTCGGATGTGAATAAGCTGCCTCAGGTTCCCATGGCCAAAGCTGAGGTCTGTTCCTGCCACTGTGTGTGTCATCTCTGTCACAATGGGAGACAGATCCTCAAACCTCAAGTAAACTCCGCCTTTCTCCAAGAAGGTGCTACTTACGGAGTGTTTAATTAACCACAGTAATGAGGAAACCAACTAATGCAACGGATATAATTAATTTATTTGCCTACTAACCTTAAATAAGATTCTATGTAACCATGTACTTTAACATATATATGTATAAATGTGTATGTATATATATCCATATAGGTATCACTTGACAAACACAAGGTCTGAATTCAAACTAAACTAGCTCCTTATTCCCCTGTGCCTACCCTGCCACTAGCCACACAAGTTATGTCTGCAGCGGAAAAGCCACATGTGGCGTGGGTGTTAACAAGTCTTTTAAAAATATCTCTTCCCACCCCAAACAGCAAAAACAAAGCCACATGCATATTTATTCTCTTCTCCTGCTTGCCTTCATTAATTCCTGTTTTTATTGAACTAACATTGTTTGCTGGTCTTGATGAAAAATGATTATCATAAAATTAATTCATGATCTTTTAGAAAAGATTAAAGCTATAACTCAGAAAGGGAAGAAGGGGAAACCACAAGTGTTTGGCAAACAGAAGCTGCCTTGGCTCTAACAGGAGAAAGGCAATAAAAACAGTTTTGAATCCTGGGACAGTTTTCAAGAGCACTTGCTATCTGTTTCTACATTCTTAAAATAAGACCATATACAAATATATTTTGATAAAGTTTTACTATGTAGCTCTGGCAAAAAAAAAAAACAAACAAACAATAACAAAAATAAAAACCTTTAAGTCAAAAGTATTTCAGAGTTATTTAAAGATGGATTCTTTTTTTTTTTTAATTTTAAGATTCGAATTGTTAAGGGTCTAGTAAATACATGGACTAGGTTCCCATATTCACAGGTGCAATAAATATATAGAACGGATTTCCAATATCCACAGCAGAACTCCCACCTTTACTTCATGGCCAGCCAATGAGATATTGGCTTAGCCAGTGGGCAATAGGTCCAGCCAATGTGATGAGGGCTCAATCAATGACACACAGACCCTGTCAATGGGATGTGGGCTCAGTCAGTTGGAAGAGGGTCCAGTCTATAGAATGCAGGGTCAGTCAATGAGATCTAGGTTCAGTCAATAGGATATGAGTGAAGTCAGTGAGATATGGGCTCAGTCAATGAGTCGTGAATTTTTGAGTGACTTAATGCTGAACTGAGGTAAATGAGGAGAGAGTTGGGGCCCCTGGATGTGGAAGATAGTTTCCTCACTCTACTGACTAGTGACTGCAGCAGATAATACAGCATGGCTTTCAGAGTTCTCTCCATTTCCCTTCATTAGACCACCCCATGGCCCCAAGGGTCTTAAGCAGAGCCTTTATCCATAGACTAACTTCACTGGGTTACCCTGCAGCATCTGAAGCCGGAGTGTTTTTAACATCTCTGAAGGAAGCATTCAATTCCCAGGTACCTTTTGCCATCTCATCATTTAAGCGTTACACATTTCCAGATTGTTCTTTTATGACTGATTTTGTTAGAGGTGTTTTTACTAAAAGGGTGGGAACGCTGTAAAGGTTCTCAATCCATGTTAATTCTTTTCTTTTTCTCCACAAAATGCACCAATGAATGCTCCCATCGGCCAGCAGCACAGAGTCTGAGAACATCCACAGTTTCTCTCTTTATTTTTGCTACTCTGGTAGTTAAAAATAGAGAATGTGCTATTGTGATGCTAAAGTATTTAATTATTAACGAAGTTGAATACTTACTAACCTTAGCGGTTGTCTGTAATTACCTCCCCCATCTCCACATCCAATCATTTCCCAAGGCCTCCCCACTTTCCATGAACGTCTACATACTGTGTCTACAGAGAAGAGTCATCCATCCTTTCTTTGGCTAAGGCAACTATAAGGCAACTATTGTTTTCTAAACGGTGTGACTTTCCCTTCTTTTCATGATTTTCTGATGAGAACAAATTTTAAAATCTGGAGTCAAGTATAAATCAGTTTTCCTGCCATCTCTGCAAACGAAAAGTACTATTCTCAGGAATGGAAATGCACACATATGAATACATTTTATTTTTGTAGGTTGCTCCTTATTTCTGATGAGCGTGTCACCCTTGACCCGGATTGAATTTCTGTCCTCCACCACCCAAAGTTAACATACATTCTAGACCTCAAGATATGAACTTGCAAATGACCTCGTTATAGACTGTCACAGTAAGGTCAAAATGAGGGGATGGTTAGAGTGGTCCCCAGCCCACTGCCCTTATAAGGGAGAATCTAGAGACGCCAACACAGGAAGGAGGCCATGGAAGCACAGAGGCAGAAAGAGGAGGGTTGAGGGTTGACTTCTGGCCAACCACAGAAGCAGCCTGAAGTGGAGAAGGCTCCTTCCCAGAGCTCCAAACAGCTCAAAGAGCACACAGCCCTGCTGGAGCCTGTCTCCAGGACTGTGGAGGTATGCACTTCTGTTGTTTGAACGCACTTAGATTTTGTAAATTTTTCCAGCAACGATGATTAATCAATTTAATTACGCGTATTATTTATCTGCGTGTGTGTGTATCCATGTGCACATGTACCACAAGACGCTTGTGGAAGTCAGAGAACAACTTTCAAGTCATGCAGTAAATGGGAGTAACAACCACAGTAAAGACAATGTTATGGGGATGGAGAGATGGCTCAGAGGTTATGCTCTTCCAGAGGTCCCAAGTTCAAGTCCCACCAACCACATGGTGGATAACAACCATCTGTAATGTGATGTCATGCCCTCTTCTGGTGTCTCTGAAGACAATGACAGTATACTAACATAAAATAAATCAAATCTTTAGGGGGGAAAAAAAAAGACGATGTTACATCCAAACCCCAGGAGATTCCTGCCATTGCGCACTTTCCTAGTTAAAGGAATGTAAGAAGCAACAACTTACATTCCATTCCATCCTACCATTGGTCCCTTACAAATTACTCATAGAGAAAAGGTCCCTGAGGTCATCTGTCCATCCGTCTGTCCGTCCATCTGCCTATCTGTTCTTTCTTTCTTCCTTTCTTCTTTCCCTTTTCCTTTCATGTATTTGGTCTTTCTCTTGATTTCTTTGTAGGTATATATTTGTGTAAACAAGGTCTCTCTCTCTCTCTCTCTCTCTCTCTCTCTCACCCACACACACTGCAATCCACCACCTAACCTGGTTATAGTTATGTAGCCGAGGACTTTGAATTCTCCATGCAGTAACCACCAAGTGGCCCCCCACCTCCTCATCCCTAAGTGTGTGTGCCCTCTTCCCTCCCGCCTCAGACTGTCCTGGAGACTTCTTTCCTCTCAGCCTTCAAGGCCCTGCTGTCTCACTTGTGCACCTTGGTCTGAACATTGTGAAGCGGACAGAGAAAGAAGAGCTACAGCAAAGGTGTGACCGGCCAGCTAGGAGAGCAAGGCGCTTGACTTTCTGAGTCTCTTCTGTGTTTCTCTGTGAGTCACCATGGCTTTCCATCTTCCCTGGGGGATTGCTGTGCTATTCTAATTATACTGCCTTGGTTTATGATTGTGACTCCCAACCCAGCCCAGCCCCCACTCTCACCCCCTGCAGCTGATGGAAATTCCCCATAATCTGGTACAGAACATGGTGATTCTAAGGTTTTTTTTTATCTATTTATTTATGGTGATTTATGGTGATTTAAAACACTGAACTGCACATAAACTGCACCCTGGTACTTGATGGAGTCTCACTCTAAGTCAAACACTCAGTTGGTCACAGAGAATAAAGGGATGGGGGAGGGGCTGACCCAATACCTTTGGAAGGCTAAGGCTTGTGGCTGTGTGCATGCTCAGAGGTTTTAATGAGCAGATTCATCAGATAGATGAGCGATGTTGACAGGCAGACAGGTGGTAAGGGCCAGAGGTGGAGGCATGTTGCATGAGGGGGCTGTCGCACACAAGAACTCATAGAAGCTGTGGTTGCCTGCACCAGAGCTGCAGGAGGTCAGTCAAGATTCCAGCACGAAGGGGGAAAGGGCTCATGGGGCCCCACCCTTAGCTGAGCAGCTATTGGCAGTTGCTGGCCACAAAGGGAGGAAGTGTATGCTTTCTTTAGTGGATAGGCCTACACTATGTGAGTATGAGTAGCACTCACATGGAGTGTGTTGGGGAGGAGGTGGAGGGAGGGAGGGAGATTGATGCATTATATACATGCATGAAATTCTCCAGGAATAAATTTTAATTAAAGAATGGCTGAAGATATCATGGATCCAAGGAGGGTTGGTGGGAAGAATGACTAGTGCATTGTGGGACACTGAACGTGGAGCATCTGTAGGACTTCTAAGTGGATCTAGACATATGGCCATCTGAAGTACTGAAGGCACTTGATGTCTGGGATAGAGCTATATTAGAGGTGGTTCTGGCCAAAGCTGAAGAGCCTGGGTGAATTCTTCAAGGGAAGGTGGCCTCTCTATGATCAAATCCTCAACAGGATGAAGTTAGGGAAGGAAGGATTTACTTGATCTTGGGATTTGAAGACATACAGTTTATCGCGTTAAGGAAGAAAGAGCAATGGGAATTGTCCCCAGTGGTGGCAGCAGGGGGCTGCTTGCTCACATCTGGGAAGACCCACAGCTGGCTTTCTCTTTCTTCCCATACGGAGATGGTATGGTCCCCAGGTAGAGCTGATTTCCTCTCTCTGACATACAACCCAGACCCTCACAGACACACTCAAAACCTATGCCTTCCCAGTGCCAAGCATAGCGTGGTCTGATCAAGTTGATATTCAAAATTAAGCTTGCCAGACAATAAGTAGAGAGAGAAAGGGAGAAAGAGAGAGAGCCTCAAAAGCAACACCGGAGAACATCACCGTGAAGGCAACAGAGAGAGGGAGAAATCCACAGCAGAAGCCCAGCAGACAGACGAGTATGGTGGTCCTCTGGGGAAAACTGATTTCAAGAACACAAACATAGAATCTGAATTATAAACACGGACAGCTGCTGATTTCTACCTTCCAAATTGTGGAGCCTCTACCGCCAAATATTTATTTAATAATAGCCAGAAAGTCTTACACAGCAGAAATGCTCTCTCCTCAGAAAACATTGTCATCTAACAAGACTCCATGGTCTTGGGTTGTCTAGCAATACCAAGCACAGGTTATTATCCAACGCATATTTGAGATACAAGCCTCCTTCTTTCACAGAATTTATGGCACGAGATGCAACTAGCCCAAGGGAAAAAGAAAAGTGGGGGGGGGGAAGCCTGTAAGAGCCTCCGGTCTGAGGGCAGCAGGAGACGCTCTGGCTTCTGCCCTCTGTGGCACTTGGAAGCACAGAATAGTCTGATCTGTTTCCCATTAGTTCCCAAGTGCCATTGTTAATCTTAGCATCTTCCGTCCTGGGAAGATGGAGCTGTCAAAGTGCTGTGAGGCAAAGACCACTAAAGATTCCTCTCCAATCTTCTGCCTAAAATACCTTCCCAGCCCTCGGCCCCCAGCCCCAACCCCGACAAAGTCAAGGTATCTGTATTTTCTCTGCATAAAGAATCCTCTGCTTTTGTGAAAACACTAAACTCTCTACTGGTAGCTCTGGTTAAAATACAAAAACACAGAGTAGAATAAAACATGAACCCTCATTAACTACATACATGTGTCCATAAGGACTAGCTTATCTGAGGCCTCATTATCACCTCAAGGAGAGGAACATCCAAAACAGGGGCATTACCAGGGGAGAACAACAACAGGATAGCTATTGTGGAGGGGGTGGGGCTGGGGGAAAGCAACTTTACAGTGTTCTGGCTTTTCTTCTCTTTGCAACAATACTCTGTTTTGTCTTGGGTTTTGTTGTTTTGTTTGGTTTTATGGGGGGAGGGATGTCAGAAGGTGGACAGGGTTTTACTAGGTAGCCCAGACTAAGATCAAACTTAAAAAAAAAAAAAAGCCCCCAGTGTCATGAATCACAGGAGTACAGCACTGTAACTTGGGCCACTGAGATGGTCCCGGACAGGCTAATTTTCTTAGTGCTAGCACTCGGGGTCTGATGTTTAGAGTGTGCTGCTGTGGATTCTAAAATGCCAAATTACTAAAAGATGGACACTGACAAAGTGGAAGACATGGACTGGAAGACTGGAAAGGCCCACTGAGTGCCACACGGTGAGCGAAGTCACAAAACACAGTAATTATGAAATTTCAACATGCAGAGAAAAGGAACTGGGTGGGAGGGTCCAGAAGCCGAGCCAGGAGAATTGCCACAAGTTTGAGGCCAACCTGAGCAAGACAGAAGGGAACCAGGTTGGAATGCAGAGTACAATATAAGTTCGGGTCATATATAAGGAGATCAGAACACAGAGTGTCATTGGTTTCCCTGAAAGCTGACCCTAGAAAATGCTGGATGAATTTCCTCAACAAGCTGAAAGGATTTCCAAGTTAGGATAAAATTCTGGGGCTAGAAAGACGGCATGAAGGATAAGGGCATTTGTGGACCTTACAGAAGACCAGAGTTCAGTTACGCACACCCATGGTAGGTAGCACAAATTTCAGCTCTAGGGATGTTATGCCCTCTTCTGGCCATCAAGGGCATTGCACTTAAGTGCATGTGCAAGACACACATGCACACATGGGAGGTACATAATTAAAAACAAAATCTTCTGAAAGGCATGTTTAGAAGTAAATCCTAACAAGAGCATCCATGGGATATAAAAGGATACTGTTGTCAATGGCACACACACAGGCTCTCAAAACCTTTGCTTTCTGTTACTCTTCCTGAGGAAATGCTTGGAGAATATGTGTTCAAACAATACAAAGCAAAACAGAACAACAATAAAATAAATAAATAAACTTTCCCAAGAAAAAGATGATTCAGGCTCCTGGAGTTCAGAAGCCCCCACCCCACCCCCGTTCAGGTTAAGAGCTCAATTAATCTGTAGGGCACCAAAGAAAGAAGGTTTTGGAATGATAAGTCTTGCACTAGAGAATAAGATGTGTGTATGTTTCAAGGAATGGGTCCATTCCTAGAAAAGGCCACTTCCTGTTACCACTGATGTTATCTGAGCATCTGGCTAAGATCTGAGAACTTGTACCAAAGGTGAGTGGTACAGCCGTATCTAATGGCAGCAGCGAAAGTCATCAAGCCAGCACAGCTGCTTAACACTGATCCAGCAAAGCTGAGCTGAGCCATCACCCACCGTCCTGCTGTCTTCCACTTTGGGTCTTGATTGCCAGGTGTTGTATGCTGGGGGGGGGGGCGGGGTGGGGGTGGAGAGGGGGAGCTTTTAATATTTGTACAACTTGGAGATATCGGATTGAAGGGAAATTTATTACAAATCATTTATGCCTTCTCTCAGGACTACTCCTTCTAAGCTTCCCCAGAAAATTCCTGAGCATACAGCCCCTCTCACATTTAAGGGGATAGCCTTTTCTGGCCCTCTTTGAAGGTCTTCCTTGGAGGTTGTGACTCAAATAAAGACGCCAGAGATCTCCTTATGAGGCCCTGACTCCAAGATACTTTTGGAACATTTGCCCCTGTGCTTACTCAGTAACAAGATAATCCGAACAAAATAAAGTTTAAAAGGTAAACAAGATTCAGCCAGCTAGAGAAGTTGGCAGAAGATGGGCATAACACCTCTTCTTGCTGTGCACTCGGGCATATAAGATTGGGGCCCGTATATAGTATTCCCCTTGAGTAAAACATACAGTGATGAAGTTAGGTTGGCCAGAGTTATCTCTGCCCTACACTGGGGCTCATACCTATAGACAAAGAATGCTATGGATAAATGATAAAAGACTGAAGTATTAATACCTTCCCTTCTTAGAAAGGCTAGCTCATGCAGGCCTACTGTGGTGTCCTATGACCAAGGATCAAAGAATACCAAGATTAGACATATAAATAAATTCTACAAAGGTATAAACATTGTAACATGGCAGACATTGAATAATAACTACAGCAGTTTTGGCCTGAAGATTTTTCTTGGAACTAATGACAAGCTGCACTTTGACCATTAAGAGTTAATAATATATTTCTCAGGACATGACAATCTGCCCAGGCTGGCTTGGAGATTTTCTTTCTGTCTACTGTCCTTGAAACCACAAGATTCTTAAAAGTTGGGTTCTGGGGTTGGTGAGGGGAAAGAATTATAAAAGATAACTCTGTTCTGTCATGGTCTATCAATGATGACTAAACTTATGACCAAAAATAAGTTAAAGCTCATGTCCGGGACAAAAATTACATGATCTATGTGTTGGGACAAAAGCTCAGGGACTTTAGAAAGTTCCACTGGACACCCCCCCACACACACACACACCCCACACACACACCCCATGGAAGCAAAAGGCCATAAAGAACCTAGGCACCTCCCCTCTGGAAGGGAGGGGCTAGTTGTACTCCTCAGACCACAGGGAGGCGGGTACCCCACCAGCCACCTACAAGGTAGGGGTAGACACATTCTGCGATTGTTGGCCACCCACCTTATTCCCTATAGATCAATCAGTTTAAAGGTCACACTGTTCTGCCAATCACATTGTGCCTAATGGCTGCTGCCTGGAGAACTCTATAAAGGCTCGCCCAACAGGCTGCCCGTGGTCATTCTCTCTCACCATGTGCAGGGCCACCCCAACATGCTGGAACAATAAATTCCTCTTGCTTTTTGCATCGATTCCTCTGCATTGTTCACTCAGGAGGTCCCCGGTAAGCTAAGACTTGCCAGAATCTTATAGATCTATCCCTGTTGGCTGGGTTCTGTATAAAGAAGCACTCTGACTGCCAGTCAGTTGGGCTACAAGTTCCTTCCATGAAACAGAAATGGATACTATTAGCCAAGAGGAGAGGAATGAGGAAAAGATGTGGTGCAGTCCTCTAAAATGATCTATGTGTTGGGACAACATGGATCTGAAGAGGTCAGCTCAGGCACTTTAGAAAGTTCCACTGGACCTCCCCCCCCACCCACACACACACACACCCCCACACACACCCCATGGAAGCAAAAGGCCATAAAGAACCTAGGCACCTCCCCTCTATCTATTGCGGTGTGAGCCAATAGGAGAAGGGATCTAAGATGGCCTATGCGTTCTTAGTGGCACACAGAGGAGCTTCTGATACTCTCTCTTGGGCTGTTGGGCGTAGCTAGGGAGAGGTGGTAGGAACAAGGAGAGCAGAAATTATGCTAAGATGGGGACCAAGCTGGGAATGTGGCTCACGGGCTCCATGTGGTGGCTTGTAAGGAGAGCAGAGGCCACCTACCCGGGCATGGAGGGAAGCAGTGGGAACTGGCTTGGCAGGGACAGTGACTCAGAAAAATATCGGTGTAAAAAGATGAACAGCAAAAAGAGCAGAGATACTGATAGAGAGTTGTGACAATTTATCTTAGACAGAAGTGATCACTGTAGATCACCCAGGCTGGATATGGAGAGCATCTAGCCAGAAGCTACCTCCACACGCAAGTGTTTGGTGGTAGAGTGCTTCTGCAATAAATAGCTTAGCTCCAAGCCAAATGGAAATAGGAGGTCCTGTCAATGACATTTTAATAAAAAGCCTCTCTGTAGAAACCCAGGGAGGCCTGCGGTCTCTTTGCCGCTGGCTCATGGTGTTGTGGTAGCTACGCTGTGGCTTGATTGTAGATTGGCCCACTCACACTTTCGGTTCATTAGTGTTTATCAAATGTGTATTCCTCACCCTTCCATGTATTTTGTTACTGTTTATAACAGCCACTTTTCTATTGCTGGGATAAATCAAGACCACACAACTTACAGAAGAAAGCTTATTTGGCATTCCAGGAGAAAAGCATCTATGGTGGCAGAGTGGGGGCGTGGTAGCTGTAGCTGGTTGCTGAGAGCGTACATCTTGAACCACAAGAAGGAAGTAAAGAGATACATAGCATTAGTCATCAAACCCTCAAAACCTTTCTCCAATGGCCTACCTCCTCCAACATGGCGACACCTCCTAAGCTTCTCCAAACAGCAATACCAATTTTGGACCAAATATTTAAACTCATGCCTGAGACTATCAGGACACCACATTCAAACTACCACACTGTCAGAATCATCAGAACATGGGATGGAAAGTCCTGAGTAAATCTTTCCTGTTAAGTAGTGCTTACAGCTTGAATGTGAAATGTCTCCCCACAGGCTTGTGTTTTTATACTTGGTCCTCAGCCAGGGATGGTGTCTGAAGAAGCTGTCACATCTTTGGGAGCTCTCACTAAGGAAGTAGGTTTGGGACAGGCTTTGAGAGATATGAGAAAGCCCATCTCCAACCCTAGCTCTCTGCATCCTGATGTGCACACACAAAGTCACCAGTTGCCCCAGCTCAGCTGTGTCAGCTGTAATGGGTTCCTGCTGCCACAATAACATGCCACACCTCAGCACCATGCAGCCACCTCACCACCAGGCTACCTACCATCTTACCACCTCACCACTATGAGCCACCTCACCATCTCAGCACCATGATGGCATCTTTCTTACGACCGTGCTTTTTTTTACCATGATTGACTGTACTTCTCAAATCATGAACAACACCAACAACGAATCCTTTCTACCTTAGGTTGCCTCTTTTAGGCGTTTTATGATCCTCAAGAAGACTAATTCAAAAGCAAGTTCACCTTTTATGTCTTGAAATCATCTCTCTCCTAGTCATGGCTCAGCTGTGACCCGCTATAAAGCCTTAGCTGTAAGCTTTCCAACCACTTTCCAAAAAAGAGAAAGAAAAAGTCCAGTGATGGAGAGGAGAGAAGCCACTGAGTGACCTGGGAGTCAACCTCAAATCTACTACTCACTTTCCTCTGAAAGCACATCCCTTATCGGTCACAAATGCTTCCATTAACAGATCAGGATGCGTCCTCACAGACCATGATGGTCAGTCCAATGCTCAGGATGGTTTTTGCTTTGCTTTAAGATTATATATGCAAAAAAATATGTATGCATTTCTATTACAGTTGACGCTATTCATTAATTATAACACATCTAATACTGTAGATTCCTACAGCTATACTCTAAGGTTTAATCTAACATCTGGAAAATTCTTTCTTTTCCTTCCAGTTCACTAATTCTCTCTTCAATTGTGTCTAATCTGATTTCAGTCTACTTCATCAGTTATTCCATATGTTTCTAAAAGATCTGTTTAGCACATTCATTTGGCTATTTTACTCTTTATTGGCTTAGTTTTTTTGTTTTTTGTTTTTTTTTTTTTTTTTTTTTTGCTGCAATGATTTCATATTTGTAACTTAGCATACCTGACAATTTTAGAAAGTCTTTCTACATAGGCATTTATACCTGTGATTTGTTTGTTTGTTTGTTTGTTTGTTTGCCTTTTGCCTCAGACTAGCATGTTTTTGTAGTGCTTGACTATGAGAGCACATTTGTTTGAACATGATGCATGAGAACTCTGAGAGAGTTCCTCTGGATGAATTTATGTTATCATCTGACTGGACACTGAGGGCTGCTCCTGATTGTCAATCACACGAAGCCACTCATCCAGTTCACATGGGGCACACACAGCATGGCGTGCCAAGGGCCTGGGCTCTTGCTGGAAGTTTCGGTGTGCGGCCTTTACAAGTCTTAGGACCTCCTTTCTGTTCTGTGTGTTTGGATTTGGGAAGATGAGGAGAAGCAAGTAGATGCCCTTTGGACTTTTTTTTTTCAATTTTTTATTAGGTATTTTCTTCATTTACATTTCATATGCTATCCTGAAAGTCCCCCATACCCTCCCCCGACCCCCGCTCCCCTACCCACCCACTCCCACTTCTTGGCCCTGGCATTCCCCTGTACTGGGGCATATAAAGTTTGCAAGACCAAGGGGCCTCTCTTCCCAATGATGGCCAACTAGGCTATCTTCTGCTACATATGCAGCTAGAAACATGAGTTCTGGGGGTACTGATTAGTTCATATTGTTGTTCCACCTATAGGGTTGCAGACCCCTTCCGCTCTTGGGTACTTTCTCTAGCTCCTCCATTGGGGGTCCTGTGTTCCATCCAATAGCTGACTCTGAGCATCCACTTCTGTGTTTGCCAGGCACTGGCATAGCCTCACAAGAGACAGCTATATCAGGGTCCTTTCAGCAAAATCTTGCTGGTGTATGCAATGGTGTCTGCGTTTGGAGGCTGATTATGGGATGGATCCCCGGGTGCGGCAGTCTCTAGATGGTCCATCCTTTCGTCTCAGCTCCAAACTTTGTCTCTGTAACTCCTTCCATGAGTGTTTTGTTCCCAATTCTAAGAAGGGGCGAAGTGTCCATACTTTGGTCTTCATTCTTCTTGAGTTTCTTGTGTTTTGCAAACTGTATCTTGGGTATTCTAAGTTTCTGGGCTAATATCCACTTATCAGTGAGTACATATCATGTGAGTTCTTCTGTGATTGGGTTACCTCCCCTTTGGACTTTCTTATGGGTTTAATAATGCATTTTAAAGTATGTTTAACCCAAGACCAGAATGTATTAGGACAGGAGATCACCTGGAGGAGCAATCTGGGTCACCAATCAGCAAAGCTTCATGAACTCGGTTACCGCATCTCAGTTTCTCAATAGTCGTGAGATGAATAATTTTATTCTCAATTGACAGAAAGAAGGTTAAATAACCCAGGCTACAAAGAGAGTGAGTACAGAAGTTTCAAGCTCAGGAACAGGTCTGTTTAAGGCTGAAAGTTGTGGAGGATTTAGTTTGGCTTTACTGGTGGTACCAGGGATTGAACCCAAGGCTTCGTATGTGGGAGGCAAATACTCTATCACTGAGCTATATACCCAGCTCCTGACACCTCTGCTATTCACCACTGTGGAACATTGCCTCTCACATAAGCACCGTGCTCTCATAGCCTCCTGGGCTACTTCTTTCTCATCTCTACTCTAGGTTCTGTTCTAGTTTTAGGTTTCGCTTTCTAATTCCCTGCTACACTACAGACATCAAACTGAACGGCCGACCCTTGGTGCTAGCACTGAAACACTGCCCTGAGTTTGGAGAAGAGAAAAAGGAAGTCAGCCGAAGGGATAGAAGTTTCAGGAACACCATCTAAGACACAAGTCATAAACTTTAGAAAGAAACTGCTTTGATCTTTTCAGGACCAAGTTACTTTCCTTAAAAGTCAGAGTATAAATTTGAAAAGTATGTTTATAATATGTTTGCTAAGAAATTCGGGAAACGGATCACGCGTGAAGTTCTTGTTTCCAAGCAGAAGGAACTGAGTCTCAGCACTACGTGAGAGCCAGGAGTGGGGACCTGTAAGGCCAGCCAACCTTGCGGAGACAGAGGTGTGTGGATCCCATGGCTTTGTTGCTCTGCCTGTCAATCCAGATAATCAGCAAGTACTAAATTTAGTTAGAGACCCGGTCTCAGAAAATAAGATGGAAAAATAATTGAGGAATACACCCAATGTCAGCCTCTGGTCTCCACATATGTGCACAGATGAATGAACACACACGTGAACACACACATGCACACACATGAGAGGTGAGGGAGAAACGGAATGAGGAATGAAAACAAGTCTGATGTTGCAGAGAAACCTCCAGACTACAAAAGGAAGCTTGCCTAAGGACTTCTGAGGAGGCCTCTGGGTGGGGGTGGGGCAAAACTATCTCTAGAAGAAACGCAAACAGGTTGTGCCTTTATCTTATTCAAGGGACAGGCTCTTGGCAGATCCCAGTACCTTATTCTTATGTTGAATAATTAGGTGTCAGGGAGAGGATTCCAAAGTGACACGGTAACACTTACTTGAATCTAAAAGGCAGGCTCTGTGACAGAAAGTTAACTTAATAAAGAAACCTCAAAGAGAGCCTCGGTTCTCACAGGAGGACATGTTATACCCAAAAACATTCCGAGATTTTGACAACGTCTACATAAAGCATGTAAGAGACCCATCAGGAACCGAAAATCTACAATTTAACTCCTGCTAACAATACTAGGAAAACTGCTAACAATGAAGAAAATGACGGTATCTTAAAAATGATTTTGAAGGCTACATGAAGAAACAAGTTTGAAGCGCACTTGGTCAGACTCGAGGGGGTGCCTGTGTGCTCCCCTTCCTGTCAAATCCTGTGAGTTCACCTGGGCGCTTCCTCAACTAGAGACTGACCCCAATGCTTCCATCATGGCTGCCACGTTTTCTGGAATTAATGCAAAAGAGAATGACTGGCCCAGCTTGAGACCCATGCCATGACAGAGAACCTGACACTCCTGACAGCTTGGCACACCCTGACACTGCTAATGATGCTCTGTTATGCTTGCAGACAGCAGACTAGCATAACTGTCCTCTGAGAGGCTTCACCCAGAAACAGATGCAGAGACCCACAGCCAAACACTAAGCAGAGCTTGTAGAATCCTGTGGAAAAGGGGGAGGAAGGATTGAAGGAGCCAGAGGGGTCAAGGGCACCACAAGAAAATCTACAGAATCAACTAACCTGAGCCCATAGGGGCTCATAGAGACTGGTCTGTCAACCAGAGAGCATGCATGGGATGGACCTAGGCCCTCTGCACATATGTAACAGTCCTGCGGTTGGGTCTTCATGTGGGACTCCTAAAGCAGGAGCGGGGCTATCTCTGGCTACATTGCCTGCTTTTGGATCCCTTTCCCCTAACTGGGCTGTCCTCAATAGAAGAATATGTGCATAATACTCCTGCAACTTGATAGGCCAAGTGTGGTTGACATCCATGGGAGGCCTCTTCTTCTTCTCAAAGAAGGGGAGGGGGGAAAGTCAGGGAGAAGGGGAGGGAGAAGGAAGGGACAGGGAGGAGAAGAGGGATGGGAAGCTAAAATTAGAATGTGAATTAATTAATTAATATTTTTCAAAAAGGATTTTCCACCTGTCAAGGAAGGTCTGACAAAGCAGAACCAATCTATCATCACCACACATTCTTGTACATTCTGAAGACATTGCTGTCTTGATGCATGCGTGTGGTAAATTGGTCATTTCTTTGTTTTTGTTTCAACATGTCAGTTCACAGTGGCTGATCACAAAGTAGGACCAGTGCCAGCGCATGACATAGGAGTAGTAATGAGTGGGCAGGATGCTGTGCTGTGCTCTGAGCAAAATATTCAACCCCCTGTCATTCACGCCACTTCTAGCAGAGAGAAGCCAAACCGCAGAGGAAGCATGAAATACCTAGGATGAGGACGGATGCCTGTAATACTTGCCTGGTTTATTTACGATTCCCTCCTCCATCCTTCCTGCCTGTCCAGATGGCTTCCCTCTTTGTCTGCAGAGAGGCTGAAATATGCTCACTCCCTTTAAGATGCAAATGATGTCGCAAACCTCCCTCTTTGGTTCCCCCCACAAAGAGAAACCAGGGAGTCTTACCTCTGGCGAATTATGCTGGGGTTAGCTGTCACCAACTGAGTTTTGGAACCGACATCTCTGGTGTACTCACTTGACAAGGGAGGCAGGTTGCACCTAGAAAAGCAGAAAGGGATGTTTTAGAATGACTCACACACTTGTAAATCAAGTCTGTGATTAGAACACAAAGAGGGAAGTTGGCTCGATTGATTTACAAGTAACTGTTTTCTTTCCCTTTCCCTTTTCTTGCACTTTAGTGGACGAATTAGCCATTAGCATCATCAAATGTTGGGGGGGGGGTGGCTTGGTTGTTTGGTTTGGTGCTGTTTTTGTTTGTTCTTGGTTTTTTGGTGTGTGTGTGTGTGTGAGTGTGTGTATGTGTGTATGTAAGTGTGTGTATGTGTGTGTGTGTGTGTGTGAGAGTGTGTGTATATGTGTATGTAAGTGTGTGTATGTGTGTGTGTGTGTGAGAGTGTATGTGTGTATGTAAGTGTGTGTATATGTGTATGTAAGTGTGTGTGTGTGTGAGAGTGTGTGTATGTGTGTATGTAAGTGTGTGTATATGTGTATGTAAGTGTGTGTGAGTGTGTGTATGTGTGTATGTAAGTGTGTGTATATATGTATGTAAGTGTGTGTGTGAGAGTGTGTGTATGTGTGTATGTAAGTGTGTGTATATGTGTATGTAAGTGTGTGTGTGTGTGTGTGTGTGTGTTGTGTGCATGCACACTGTTTTAGAAGAAGTGACAGAAGTAGCTGATCTACCAAAAGAAAGGAATGTATCTGTTTTGTTGTTTTTAAAGTGTGGTGTCATACACCTGCAATCCTACAGTTGCGAGGTAGAGACAAGAGGGTAACGGTTCACACGCAACCTTAATTTCATAGTGAATTTGAGGTTATCCTGGGCTACATGAAACCTTGTGTCATAAATAAATAAGTAAGTAAATAAATAAGTAAATAAATAAATAAATAAATAAATAAATGTGTGCTTGAGAAATGGCTCAGCTCTTAGGAGTGTTAACTGCTCTTGCAACAGACCAGGACTCAGTACCCACGTGGCACCCCATAATATAAATATAAATCCAACTCCAGGACATCCAATGCCCTCTTCTGGTTTCTGCTGGCACCCATACACATGTGATGCTTATAAACTCACACAGACATATGCAAATTCACACAAAATAAATCTTTATAAGTAATGAAAAAAAAAAAAGAAACAGCACTTGAAGCGGCAGGACAGAGTATGTTAAATTTGACGTGAGGGCTCAGGAGGTAGAGGGCTTATGTCACTACCCACAAGCTCTACACATAAACACTGATGAATTATGCTGCTCACCCATGGTTTTCTTTATTTTCCAAATATTAACATTATAGCAGCACTTTCTGGGCCACGTATGTCAGCTAACCTAACTCATGAATATTTTGTGTATGTAGCCAAGGGATAGGTTGGTTAGGGTGATGACACAAGGGCTCATTACCCAACAAACTGTGAGAGCAGTGTGTGTGTGTGTACACTAGCACACATGTGCATGTACATGAATATACACAAGTGCACACATGTGGGAACAGAAGCCAACATTAACTGTCTTCCTCTGTCACTTTCCACCTTATTTTTTGAGGCAAAGTCCCTCACTGAACTTGCAGTTCACTGATTGGCTGTACCGCCTGGCCAGGGAGCTTCAGGCATCCTCCTGTCTCCACTTCATGGCACAGGGACTATAAATCCATGCCTCCGTACCTGGCTTTTGTTTGAGTGCTGGGGGGTGGAACTCAGACCCCTAAGCCTGTATGGTTAACACTTTCCCAACTTAGCCATGTTACCAGCCCCAAAAGAGATGTGTTCTCCATGAGAGGAAGCAGTCACCCCACTTGGGCCCCCAAACTCCATCCCTACACTAATCGTTTCTCTTGGTTACGATGTCCTAGGACTGTATACAGTGGGAAACACGGCTATTTCACACCCACAGCTGTGACTTTCTGTGGGCATCGGGAGGGTCATTCATTTCTCTGGCCACAGTTCCTCCGTGAACTGAAACTAAGACAATGACTTTGCTTTTCTTCCTGAGCCATAGTAAGGACTAAGAAACCTCAGCTGAAAGTCTCTATTCTAATGCCAAAAAAATAAAAAAGAGAGAGAGAGAGAGAGAGTTCAAAACTATCATGTCAGAAATCTGATTTTTGTATACAGTGTAAGTTCTCTCCTCTCCAGCCACATGTCTGACTTGACTCCTGCCACATCAAGGCATGTCTAACTTGTATCGTTTATTTATAGAAAAGGTTGTTTTTACAAATACCGTGGTCTCTGTGAGCTGTTACATTTTCTCTACTGATGGATGTGCCTTGGGAGATGAAACTGCCCACCCACCTGTCAGCTGATCTGCCCCCATCCCCAGTTCCTTTTTCTTTTGAGCCTTATGACTCCAGCCACAACAGGCCAATGGGGTGGAACTGTCTCCACATTGATTTAAAATCTCCCTTTCATCTGTGTATGGGTAATAAAAAACTGCATTTTCTGGTAAACACACACAGGTCAGTCATGCTCACTGGAAGGAAGCAGTAGACACCAGAGAAAGCAGAGGAGTTGCTGGTCACCAAGCCCTCTCCTGAGGCATCATCTCCAAGCTCATGGTGATATCACACTCCACATGGCTTCCTGGGGAGTCGTGTGGAAGAATGGACTCAGACATCAATACGAGGCTGCATCTGGCCACAGTATGAATCAGATCATGATTGCATGATTTAACTGATCTTTGCAAAGACAAGATGACTCCCAAATAAAACCCAAGCCAAGATTTGGATGTGTTCCTTTAGGAAGATTTGATCTTGACCGCCCTTGATCTGAGAATGAACTGTGGTTTTTAACCCTTGCTAGAGAGTCCTCATAACCTGTTTTGCCAATAACAAATTAGTTTTCATGTATAAATATTTTGTGTCTGTAGTGAGTTTGGTCAGATGCTGCTTGCATTGGAATGCTAAATACTGGCCCCTAAAGCCTAGCTTCTTTCCCACAGGGAATCCTCGTATAGACCCTAGTGACACTATGTGACCTTGCCTCCCAAGTTATTACTGATTGGTTAATAGAGATGCCTGTAGCCTATAAGGGGTAGAGTTGAGATAGGTAGGGTTTGAGGTTCCCAGAAGAGAACCCTGAAGAGGAGAAGAGGGAGGGAGAAAGAAGGAAGTCGTCCTGGGGTAAGTGAGTCATAAAAATAAGGCCATGAGGTCTAGCCATTTGGAGTTAAGCGCTGCCCAGATGGAATGTGGCAAATTATAAAGTGGGGTTATCAATGGAGAAATAGATTCTAATAGCATAGAGGGTAGTTATCTGCCCAGCACCTGTGCTGATTAAGGCTTATTATAAACGTAAAAGTTGTTCATCTTTTTTTCTGGGAACTGAATGATCAAAAGCAGGGTAGAAGCCCCTAGTTGAGATTAAATATCTCCACATCATGTGTCCTTCTATGTTCCACAATTCGTATGCCTGGATCCATTTATATCTTCTAACACAGAGTAAAAACTTCAAGAAAAGTTTTGTCAGTAAACAAACAAATAAAACCCCTGAAACCAAAACAACAGCACAATTCACAAAAACAGATTCTTCCTGTAACAGAGGGGCTCTCGTAGCAAGCGAGATTTTATGTGTGGCTTTCTGAAATCTAACGATAACGTCTGCCTTCTGCTCTGGCTAAATACTCCTTCCCAACATAAACAGCAGGGGCCTATTCTGTATCTCTTTTCTTAGGAAAAATGTACTATGATTTTGGTTCCTCAATTCCTAAATTGATAATTACATGGATTTACATAAATGGCCCATTTAACACAGCCAAATTGTTTCTAATAAGGCATAATTGTGTAAAGCGTCCCAAAGTTCACTTTACTGCTTGTTGGCACAACTGAGAGACAGCAGTGGCTTCAAGTGCCTTCATAGTGGTAATGCTTGTGATCCAGACAGACATCCAAGCACAGAAGAGCGAGGAGTTCTTTGAATTGGTGAGTAAGTGAGGAATGGATAGGGGCTGGAGAGATGGCTCAGCGGGTAAGAGCACTGACTGCTCTTCTGAATGTCCTGAGTTCAAATCCCAGCAAACACATGATGGTTCACAACCACCCATAATGAGATCTGACGGCCTCTTCTGCTGCTCTCTGAAGACAGCTACAGTGTACTTATTTATAATAGTAAATATATCTTTGGGCCTGAGCAAGCGGGGCCGACCAGAGGGAGTGGGGTTGACCGAAGTGAGCAGAAGTCCTAAATTCAATTCCCAACAAACACATGAAAGCTCACAACCATCCGTACAGCTACAGCGTATTCATATACATTAAATAAATAAATAAATCTTTTTTTTTAAAAAAATGAAGAATGGATAGGAGACTCAACAAAGAGAAAACAAAGGTGTGTGTGTGTGTGTGTGTGTGAGAGAGAGAGAGAGAGAGAGAGAGAGAGAGAAATTGATTCCTGTGCATAAAACCTAAAAGACTCTCACCACACTATGACAAGAGCCACACAGTCTATTTTCAACATATCACCATTATTACTTCTGCCTTGTAAATGTTCTAGAGAAAGTGAATTCAAGAGTTTGTGGTGGATGTTGCTGTTGCTGTAAGACTGGGTCTCCTGTAACCCAAGAGTGCCTCAAACACACTATGTAGCCAAGGATGGCCCTAATTTGCCTTCCAGGTGCTGGGATTCCACCTTCAGTTTTATGCAAGTACTCTACCCACTGAGCTACATGCCCAGCCCCACAGTATTATCTTTAAATTGCTGCTTTTAGTTAAACAATAAATGTACACTTCGAAAAATGGGAATTTGTTCTTAGCATCTCGAAGGCTTTGTTTAGAAAATGTCTATGGAAAGAACATTACGCAAACATTGAGAGGCAGGCCTGGGGGACATTGTCAGCTGTGATGTGGGTACACTGTGTAGGCCTATGTGGAGACTCTTTCCCCCCCCCCCCCCGCTTCATGTGCCCCGTGCCACACGCTGTCTAAATCCCATTTATTCACTACATGTTTCATTTTGAAAATCTAATAGTGTTTTAATTTTCTAGCTACGCCACAATCTCTATGCTAAACACCTATTCAAAAATAGATCTGTTAGGTGCCAAGTTATACTTAAAATAATTTATCAATTACTATTACTCTTGGGCTATCAAGATGGTTCAATATCTGGAAATGCTTCCCATGCAAGCCTGGTGACATGGAACCTGCACGAATGTGGAAGGAAGGCTATGCACTGATATGTGGGCTTCATAAAGAAGTGCTCTCATGACTAGTATTGGCACACATACACACACAATAATAACAAAGAAAGCAGTACTCCCACTTACTAGCCATAACTAAGCCTTTTAAATATTTCAAATGTGTTACAAAAACAGCGCAATTTTGGAAATCAAAGGAGCTCTGAGTATAACTAACGATGCCTTTTCTGAATTCATGTCCACTTCCTCAGCTCGTTCCTCCTGTGAGCATTACACTGAAGGCTATGCAGTGCAGCTTAGTCCCAGGCACTCAGTAGCTATGACCGTGTGTGACAGCAACAGCAGATCGTGTAAAAGGCCAACCTAAGTGTGTTTAGTTGGAATAAATGGGGTACCATGAGATAACCCCCTACAGTACTTAGGCATGCTCTTCTACATCTTATTCATCTAATGGTAGTCTCACACATACACACAGAGTCACACACACACAACACACAGACACATACACTCACATACATGCAGCACACATCCTACATACTCAAACGTACACTCATATATACATTCACACACATACAATACATACTCCACATACTAAACACACAAAATACACACTTACACACACACAATCCACACAACCCACACACACTCACACTAACATACTCACACACATGTAATACATACTCACACACACACACATCAGGAGTAATAGAATCTGCTAAGAAGCTTGATGCCCCCCTCCCTAGGGCTATGGTTAACTGAGAGCAAGAGGAAAGACCAGCACCTCCGCTCTCAACTTGTGTCTACACTCCAGGTGCTAATGCAGGAATAACTTCTTAGCCCTTAAATCCAGGCAAGTAAAATGTCCTAGGATAGACCTGCCCCGGATGAGGCAGTTAACCCCGAGGGCAAGTATGCACCCTCCCTGGATGAATGGGTTAATAATTAAGGGATGAACTCAGCAGGATGGGCCAGCATGTAGGACTGATGAGAGCTGAGGTCAGTGAGGGCGGGACCACGGGACTACTTAATTCCTCATGGCCTCCTGGAGCTGCTAAACCAGGCTCTCACCTTAAAACCTCTTGTAACTTTTCTTCACTAAATATTTGGAGAAAGCACCTCCACTGTACTTTAGAGCAACTTGAAGGTTGGAAAAGGATGCAAACACAATGACAACAACAACACAGTATTCGTAGAACTATAGGAAACCAGCGTTGACTAAATGATGTCTCCTTACCCCTCCTCAAATACCCTCACAGAGGTAAAAAAAAAATCGACACCACACAGGTACCAATCTGGTCAACCGTGACACCACACAGTCACCATCTATCTGGTCAACCGTGAGGTGTAGCCTCCCAACCCTGTGTTCATCATTAGCTCTTCAGCCTCATGGAATACCCAGGGGTTGGAGTGGGTGCCTGACTTCAGCTGGGCTCCTCTGCTTCCTTCCTCTGACTGTCTCCTGTGGGATTTTATCCACTCCCCTCACTTAAAACATCTCTCCTCACCTTCTTCCATGTTCCGTGACACCCAAGCAGCACCCACTGGAGCACCACTTGACAGAAAGGCAGGAGTGGAAGGACACTATCTCTCCCTCACCTCCACGCCACAGGTTTCACTGAGTGAGAACATGTCTTGATGGCAAATCAGCTCTCTTCTAAGAGGGTACATGGGACTATCCAGGAGAACAGATCCTCCTCAAATACTCTCAGACAGCTTAGTGATTCAATATAGATTACAATTCTTAGAACCTAACCCCCATCCTGCACATACATGCAAATGGGGAGTGTGTGTGTGTGTGTGTGTGTGTGTGTGTGTGTGTGCTTGTCAGTTGTGTTTTTGTGTATGCTTGTCTATGTGTGTGTGTATGTTTGTGTGGTTTTGCCAAGTGTATGTGTGTGGTTTTGTATGTATATGTGTATGTATGTATGTATATGTATGTATGTATATGTGTGTCTTTGTGTGTATGTATGTGCTTTTATGTGTATATGTGTATGTGTTTGTGTCTATGTCTGTGTGTTTGTGTATTTGTGTCTGTTTGTATCCGTGAGTGTTTATGTATATGTTTGTGTGTGTTTGTGTGTATGTGTGTGTATCTGTGTGTGTATGTGTCTTGTGTTTGTGTATTTGTGTTCTTGTGTCTGTGTGTTTTGTATGTTTGTGAGTAGGTTTGTGTTTATGTGTGTTTGTGTCTGTGTGTGTAAATGTGTATGCAAGTGTGTTTATGTGTGTGTTTGTAGCTGTGTGTGTTTGTGTATATATGTATGTGTTTGTGTCTGCATGTGTTTATGTGTGTATATGTATGTGTGTATGTGTGTGTGTGCATGTGTGTATATGTAGAGGCCAGGGATTTAAAACAGTGTTTTTCTGCAGCCACTCTCCACTGTATACTTTGGAGCAGGGTCACTCACTGAACCTGAAGCTCATTAATTCATCTAAACTGGCTGCTCTATAAGCCTAAGGCATCCTCTAGTCTCATCTCCCTAGCTCTGGACTTATGGAGATGCCTAGCTTTTTAGGTAGATGCCAAGAATTGAACTTGAGAATTCCTGGTTATAGCATCCCTGGGTTCCTGGCTCATAGTTATTCCCACGTCTTTGAAACTTCGGGGTTCATCTCAAAGATTCTCCCAACCTCTCAATGTTCCTTTGCTTCCTCAACAAGACATGTTTTCCTTTTCCACACTATGTCCCAGATAAGCTGAACACTGTACTGAGGGGCCATGCTTAGCCTTCAGCTCATTCATTATTCTACATTTCCCTCACCCCCGACTCCACAACTCCACCCTGAGTGGCCCTGTCCCTTGCTCCTCCTTTAACTCCATCTGCACCTCTCGCTGCAGAGCCCACTCTAGCCTGACTAGGTTTCATGATGTGTCTCCTCACAGGGTTTCTCTCTAGAGCCTTCCCTTGTGACACTCCACCTTTCTTCCTCCTTAGCTAGGCAAACTCTGCCCCAAGGCAGTCACTTGCTGTGCCCTCGAAGTGTCTGCTCAGACACAGCCAGCACAGGGTGGCCGTCTACAGCCTGAAGGTGTCTTACCTTGGGTCAAGCTCAACAATTTTTGTCACTGTCCTTCACCAAAGCTCACTCCCTGTGCTGCTCACTCCTTAACCAAGCTTCCTTCTTATGTCAAGTTCTCTCCCTCACCCTCCGTGCCAGTTTCAGTCACACACAGACAAATCCCCTGACTTTAAATTGCACTGGCTCTTTCAAATACTTCTGTGGAAAACTAAGAAGAAAAGAGTACACTCGCAATGACTAAACAGAGTTAGTCCCAAGGAAAGAGCAGTTTTCAAGGTCTTAATCACCCAACTGTATAATTTCCGGGAAGATCTGAGCCCTCATGTGTAGGTCCCCCCCCCCCATGCCCCCATTAGCAACAAAGCAGTACCTCTGCTAAGGGAGCCTGCTGAGCTTTGAACTTTCTTGGGGGAAAGTTCCCTATCCCCCCCCCACCCCCTTAGTGCACTCCTAACCTCTCTTGTATACCAGTTTGAAGAGAAGCTAAAGATAAGCGACAAGAAATTAATTGCAAGCCACTAAGTTTGAAAGGCCCGGGGCTTATGGAAGGGTTAGGGAAAGGGAGAGAAGTCAGAGGCCACACTGTGAGTGCTCTCTCTTACCGCATGACAAAATTTGCTTCATCTATTTGACGGCCACAGCCACTCATCTTCAGAATCCCACCGTTTCCCACCACCGCACATTTCTTCAATGGCAGCTGGAAGGGGGTTGCCTAGCAACAGAAAACAAGGCGGGTTTTCACTGCAAAGAACACACAACTGCTCTGAAATCATTATTGACAGCAGACCCCAAGGAATTTGAAGGAAGTCCCAGCAGGGCAAAAAAAGAGTATCAGGAAGAAAGATGTAGCTGATTTGTTGGGAAACAAGGGGCCTGATTCTTTTGGGAGGAAAAAAAAAGAATAACACAAAACAGAAACAACAACAAAACATCCCTAGAATATATTTAAATGTAACATTCTTTTTTCTTTCTCAAATTGAGCACCTAGCACAGGATGTTTGCTAGGGAAAGCAGAAAAGTCCAAACTAAACACAGGATTGTTTCTAAAGCCATCAAACAGGACGAAGAGTCAAAGGAATTCTGTTTTTCTGTGTGATTCCAGTGACACGGCAGCCATTCGTTCTCAGAAGGTTTCTGGGTGTGTCTTAGGCTAACTGCTGGGGAAAACCAGAAGAACACAGAAGTGTCTGAGGCTTCAAGATTCACAGTGAGAAAAATGAAGAGAGTACGGGGTGACGAGAGTATAAACTCCCGCCACAAACTAAACAGTACCACGAAGGTGCTGACTTTGCTGAAGAGAAAGCCATGCCAACTGTGGCATGCCACCAAGAAGGAGTAGGTGGTGCTGTGCTCCAGCACACAGACAAAAGCTTGTCACTTGAAGAATAAGAGGAGGGCTAGGGTGATCACTCAGTCAGTAAAGTGTTTGCCCGGCAAGCATGAGCCCCTGAGAGTAAGCCGCTCTTGTACTCACACTGGATATGACTGTGTGTACTTGAAATCCCAACATGGAGGGGGGGCAGGTTGAAGACAGGGAGATCCCAGCATTCACTAACAAGCCAAAATCATCAGCTTCAGGGTAAGTGCAGTACCCTCCCCCCAAAATTAAGATGGAAACAAACTGATAAAGACACACAAGGTTGACTTTTGGACACACACACACACACACACACACACACACACACGCATGTATTCATAAAGAGAGGCAATAATGTTTGCTGGAAGAAAACGAGCTACTATAAGGAGAACACCCTAGGTGGTTCTGGGTGGAACTCAGGAGCCATCAAGGGACAGGTGACTTGTGTCAAACCAGACAACATGTGACTTTCTCCTGTAAATATCCAGCTAGACTGCAAAGAGAATGTTCTGTGTGCCCAAGTGCTCCAGCCTAGGGCACTATTTATAGTGTCGGGGAATATGGAAACCCATAATAGTCCCTGAGAGTGAAATGAATCATTTGGCCCCTTCTAGCTGGGTCAGCAAGAACTGCCAGGTACCAGAGCTCCTTGAAGTGACTGGAACAGAACATAGTTGTTGGAGTTCTTGGGGGAAAGACCTTGTAAACACATGACTAGTCTAGGAAACAACTAGATTGAAAGGCCATGCTGGCTGAGTGGTATACAAATAACACAGACTATATCAAAGATAAAATGGAATTAGCTCACGAATATACAGTAGAAGGTTCTTGCCTAGGCATGAGGTAATAACTCAACCAGGAAAAAAAAATTCCCAAGAGTCTCTGCTTTCATTGGTAGCTGAAGGAAGCAATTAGTCTAACGTGAGATTTTATTCCCTTCATTTCTAGTAGTAAAATAAGCAGCCAGAGCTACGTAAATACTGGCAATAAATATTGGTGGTGTCTGAAGCATAATGCCTTAGTATTTGTCCACTGGGAGAAAAGAATCGCCTGCATTACCACTGCAGTGATCACCCCAATAAACGTCAGAGTGGGGTGTCTGAGGAGAGGCTGGCAGCGGAGAACATCTAACAGCTTCACTCAGGACAACATATACTTCTCTTAGTCATTCCTCAAAGGCGCATTTGGAACCAACACTTGAACCATGGTACTATCTATCATATCAGTGAGATGGAGAGCTAAGCTCGGATGCTCATGTAGGCTGGTGCGTATACTCCACCAATGTTTGCTGGGACCCCTGAGCGGTGGAGACCAAATACAAACCTTGTGCCCCTGAGACTCACACTATGCTGGAGAAAATAGAGAAGGATGAAGGAATGTGGAAAGGTAAACAGTGGAACAGACGGTGAGGTGGTCTTTGGAGAGAGACAGGGAACTGGCATGAGAGAGTCCAGAGACTTCCTGAGAGGAACTGCAAGGTCAGCAGGGTGACCAGCCACGCACATAGGAAGCCCCAAGCAGATGTGTGTAGGACTTGAGAATGTGTGGACATAGATCTGGGTAGGTCCCTGGTTGTCGTCCCTCTCCCCTCTGTGCAAAGACCCTGAGGAGGGAACATTCCTGGGATGAGATAGAGGGGCAAGAGCCTCTTTTGTCTGCAGACTACAACGATGAGTCAGCAGGACGAGGGGAGGAGGAAAGGGGAAGAGTAAAGATTCCAGTGTGGAGCTGAGTGAGCGAGCCGGGTAAGGTACCATGAAGACAGTGGGTTTTATTCCAGGATGAGAGCCAAGACTACAGAAACAGCCAGGGAGGTAGCATGATGATCCGTGCTGAAGTGTGAACAGTTCAACGATGTCTGGCCAGGGAGGAGTTTTCAGTGATATCCCGGGAGTTTAGTGACCTGAAATAGGGTGACAGAGGTGAAGAGAGCCCTCCGTTCTGGAGGGATTCCAGAGGAAGTGCCAAATAGATTTGCTGGTGTTCAGAGAGGAAGTAAGAAAAGAAAGCAGACGAAGAAAGGTCTGAGGGAAAGGTGACTTGGTCTCCAGCATAGGACCAGCTGTTTCCTGCACTACAGAAGATCACAGCAGGGGAGAGTCTGGGGGACTGATTAAAAGCCCAGTCTTGAGAAAGTCAAGTGGCTGGCTGCCAAGTGGCCTTGTCCAGTAGGTGACCGAGCAGGCAGGGAGCCGGGTCTGTGTGGAGTGAAAGGTGGAGAGAGACCAAGTATTTGGATTTAAGAGCCAAACGTCAGAACAGAACAGAGAAGAGGTCTCAGGGAGCCTAGCAAAAGGAAGGCAGTGACTGAGAAGGAGGGAAGGAAGCTGAGTGCTCCTAAAAGATGAAGGGCAATAATGCTGAACCTGCCATGGGGCTGGGCAACATGGAGGCCACGGGTGTCCTTGACCAGGAAAGGAGCAGCAGTAAGAAAATTGACCTGAGTCTGCTGATGTGGAGCTATATATACACATATCTACTCAGATATAGAATAGAATAACGAATACCAAAAGAAAAATGCTGTCAATATGTGAATACACCGTAAGGGTCTTATATAGCCCTGTCGTGATCGTTAAGCCAGGGGAGAAATTTCAGGCATCCCCCCACTAATAGTAGGATTTATACATGCAAGCTGCAAGCCCCTTAGTTGTTAAAGGGGAGACCCTGAGGGATAGAGTCATTTTGGTTGGAGGCACGACTGCAGGAATCTTCAAACCAAAAGCATGAAGAGAAGAAAACAGCAGGTAGGGAGAGGCTGTGAACACACAAGCTGGCCTCCAGTAAGGCCGGGCCTCCAACAAGGCTGTGCCTCCTAACTATCCCCAGACGGTGCCACCAACTGGAGGTGGAGTGTCCGAATGGCTGAGCCTATGGGGGCAATATCGTTTAATTCAAGAGTGAATACAAGTGACCCTTCTCCTGCTCTTTCTGGGTGGAAAGTGGAATTTCCTTTTGATGCAGCAGACAGACCAATTCATCTCCAAACCTGAAGAACAAGTCCTATCACTCACTAAACTGAAGGTGATTTGCAAAGCTGACCAGGGTCACACCTTACCGTCTTCTACACACTGCACCTCCTGGGCCTCTCTCTAGCTCTGGTAACTGAGTTCTATGTTTATTCAACAACCACTGATGAACATCTATTGTGAGCTGGAGCTGTCAGGAAAGCTGGGTCATACCCAGTTCCTACAGCTTATATCCAGCAGAATACAAACCAGGCTTTAACAAAATGGCAGACCACACAGAGTGCTGAGGCTAAAGCGTGCAGGGCTGAGGCACTGAGGAGAGGCGGGGCTCCTCACCGTAGAGAGTCCTCAAGGGACTTAGTAAATGGATGAAAATCAAACTCAAGATCAAAATCAAACTGTTTTGCACCATGAATGAGAGTGAAATACTTTTGAAGGCTAGGAGACTTTTTCAAAAAGTTATCTGTGTTGCTGAACTTGTGCTGTGGGTACAAGTTTCCCTCACGGTGCTCTGAGAGAGGTCCGAGGGCGACTCTGTACTTTCCTTCTCTCCTTCCACCTTTAGGTGAGTTCTAAGGATCAGACTTTGGCCACCAGGCTTGGACAGCAAGCACCTTTAACGATTGAGCGATTCTTGCCACCCTTGGAAGCTAGCAGATTGTGTCAGCAACAAACTCCAACAGCCAACTGTGAAAATATTCCTAGCCAAAAACCTGGCCTGTGGGGAGAAAAAAAAACATTAACATCTAAAAACCTAAGCTTGGGGGCTTGTTCCTTCACTGTGGAGTACACCCCTAAATGGCTTTATAATTAAGTGAATGAAAAAATTGCTAACCAGAGTTATTCACAAAGCCGGGTGCATTTGCCCTTCCACCCCTGCCCGCACTGTCTACACAGGAGAACAGAGTCCAGGAACGCCCAGGCCAGCAGCAGAGCCAATGCTATGACCTCAGATGCTGGTACAAAGTGGTCAGTGCACCTACTCACAGCTCTTAGACACAACAGTTGTCTATAACAAGTATCCTAGTCCAGTTACTATTTCTGCAATGAAACACCATGACCAAAAGGAAGCTGGGAGAGAGGGGTTCATCTGGCTAACACTTCCACATCACTGTTCATCACTGGACCAAAAGTGCCAAAACAGAACAAGAAAACCACAAGAAAACATGGCGTTCGTTTCCTGTTGTTTCCATTGCTCTCCTTGATGTCAGCTCTGCTTCCCTTTGCTCCCACTTGGCTGGATTTTGCTTTCTAAGACAGAGTCCACTATGTTATCCAGCCTGGCCTTCAACTCATGATGTAGCTTAGGCTTGCCTTGAGCTCCTGATCCTCCTGCCTCAGCCTTCCACGTTGCAGGCACGATACAGCCTTCAATTGTTTTTTAACATATACTCTGGGTTAGATCTGACTGTTAGAATTCTCACTGTACTTTCCCACTTTGGTGTCATGCTCTTCGGTGCTGATTTTTTTTTCCCCTGACGTTGACTCTTCTACCTCCTCCTCTTCCTCTCCTCCTCCTTCCTCCTCCTCCTTCTTACTCACTGCATCACTTTCTAGTTCCTCTTTTAGCTGTGGTCCAGACCCTTTCTTTGTTGCCCCTTTGTAGGGTGGCTATCATAACTACTTAGGAGCCAACACCATTTTAGAAGTTTGAGACAACCGCGCTGCCGTAAGTGGAGGTTTGCTGGTTTTCTTATAAATGGAACGTCAGGTGGAGCTCTCTTAGTGAAGAGTTAGTGCTAATGTTCACCCCACACAAAGGGGACAAAGCTGGAGGGGACGGTTCTAGCCTTTGTCGGCGGTAAGAGTAATGAGGTCCTACCACTGTTACTTGTCTGTTCAGTCCGCTGTTTCCCTCCAACCTCTGTTCTCTTTGATGGCAACAGAGAGCAAGCTCTCCTTGCCAGTTACAAATTTAAAGCTGGAAAAAAAAATCACGAGACTATTGAAAGAGTGACCACCAGCATTACGTAGAGAGCTGAAATCTTGTCAGACAAGTAGAAGTTTTGCTTTGCTAACCTTATAAATGACCCAAAAGGTTGTCACCACCACGTCAACTGCTATTAGTCACCATGTCAAAACATATGCCCACATTTCTTCATGAAAATTTTAGGGATTTGACCATAAAGACATCAACACACACGTCACTGCACCCAGACTGGTCATTTCTCTGTCCCCTCACCTACCACTGGAGATGGACGCCCACACTTAATTATACTTCACCCACACACATAATTTAATTTCTTGCACATATGTTAATTATACCCCCAACCTAAGCATCCAAATATACCCCCTCCTTTCTTCACATCTAATTATAGCCCCCTCTTATGAATGTAATTACACTATCATCCACCCATGTAATTATGCCCCCTCAACATATCTAATTGCACCGCCCTGTTCAAGGACCTAATTATATTGGAAGCAACACAACAATTAAGCCCCAACCCTCCACCAATATCCCTCAGATGGGTACACCTGTATCTCTTACCCAACTGCTTCATTTCTTCAACTAAGGTTCAACAATTTTCCAGAAGGAAATCCGTAACGAGCATGGTACCCACTGGCCAGGCAAAATTGGCACAAACCGAGTCAAAGAAACCCCAGCTCCTTCCAGGAGGTAAAGTAGCGTGCGTTTGGTTTTGTCAGCCATTTGACAGAGCCTTTGGAAGTCCAAATCAATTTCAGTTGTGTTCTTCCTTTGCATGTGTGAGCATTTTTGTGATGAAAAAATCTAGTAATTAGTTCATTTCAAGGAAAATGCTTCTTATTACAGATAGTTAGTTATTGAATTCTTTGTTGAACATTACCCCAAACTTTCTCTAGGGATATGTAAGTACAGACTGTAGAATATTTGCAGAACAGTTTTGCAATTATGTAAGAACGATTTCACAAAAATGTTAATGCTAAGATTTGTACTCTCCTCTCTACGAACAACATTGTGATTTCAAAATGGAAAGTCAGCATTATGTTTTCTACAAAGCAGGCAAACTTTGGAAATTGAATGAAGTGAATATTTATATGCTGTTACTTGTGTATATGTGTGTGTATTTGTGTATGTGTATATGTATGTGTATGTGTGTATGTGTATATGTATGTGTATGTGTGCCTGTATGTGTGTCTATATGTATGCTTGTGTGTCTGTATGTCTGTGTGTGAGCATGCATGTGTGTCTGTATGTGTGTGTTTGTATGTGTACATATGTGTGTCTATGTATATGTGTGTTGCATGTATGTGTATGTACATATGTGTGTGCATGTGTCTATATGTGCGTGTATATGTCTATGTGTGCTTGTGTGTCTGTCTATGTGTAAGTGTGCGTGTATGTGTGTATGTGTGTGTATGTCTGTGTGCATGTGTGTGTACATGTGTGTGTATGTGTGTCTGTATGTGTGTGTGTGTGTGGTATGTGCGTTTACATGTGCTTGCACATTTGAATATGTCTGCTGTCCAGAGAGCTCTAAGGAATCCTCCTGCCTCTATTTCCCTGGTACTGGAATTACAAGGAAATAGTACACCCAGCCTTTAGGTGGGTGCTGGGGAGTGAACTCAGGACCTCGTTCTTGCATGCCCATCATTAATACTTTGTCCATTAAAATGTGTTGCTCAAACAACTGAAAGAAGTAACCCTTTGAAATTTTGCATATTCAACTTCATCTGTAAGCTCAGGACACAACCCATGCGGTTTGATTCCATGCGACCATTCAGAAGACTTTTGGAAAATCTCACAGTCAATGACAAGTTAATTACTTAGTGCTGTCGTTTCTGTCTCCCAAATGGCAAAGCAATGACTGCACTGGATCTTATACCGTGCCTGTGTGTGGCCACATTTCAAAAGTCATCAAAATGGCTAAAGTTATTATTTTCCTTGTGGTGGAAGGAAATATGAAGAGCACGGAACATTTCAAAAGCAGCAGGAAGTTTTCCCCACAGCAGAGCTGAGAGCAGGAAGGAGCAGCTCACCCACCGCAGCTAGCCCCGCCCACCGCAGCTAGCCCTGCCCCATCACAGCTAGCCCTGCCCATCGCAGCTAGCCCCGCCCATCGCAGCTAGCCCTGGGCTTGCACTGCCTTCATTGGAAGAAGCATTAAGGGGTTCTTCAAGGATATGGAGGGGTACATCTTCCTGTTAATGCAGCAGGTCTCAAACTGTGGGTTGCGGCCCCTTTAGCAAACCTCTGCCTCCAAAAATAGTTACATTTCAGTAGCAAAATTACAGTTATGAAACAGCAAAAGAAAAAATTTTATGGTTGGGGGTCACCACAACATGAGGAGCTGTCTTAAAGGGTCACAGAGATAGAAAGGATGAGGACCACGGTGTTAGTGAATGTCGCCCCTAAACCTCACCAGCCTGCACCCGACTCCCAGCTTCAGTGGCTCCTCCCACTCTCTCGAAGCATAAACCCTTGGGCTTCTAATTTGTGTGGGCCCCACTCCATAAAAACTGAGGACTGAGGCGTCATGTTAGAGACAATGTGGTCAACAGGCACTGCTTTAGTTTTGTATGAACCAACAGTACCTAGGCACCATAGGCTAGAAATGGAGTTGGTTTCTGCTTGGTTCTGTCTTCAAATCATTTCAACATCTACTGCCTCAGAGGCCCTTGAGTAGCAGCTCACCACACACACACACACACACACACACACACACACACACACACACATGAGAGAGAGAGAGAGAGAGAGAGAGAGAGAGAGAGAGAGACAGCTACTGATTATATACAAATGGCCTGTAGTTCCTCCTTTAACAAATAATCAGTGACATCCTAATTCCTCCAAAGAAGGCCTGGTGTAAGACAATCACTCTCAAGATACAAGTCCCACCACGTTTCCTGACACAGATCTTCCTTCACCAAGGTACCCAGAACCCGACACCAGCATCTTTTGTGCCCACATGGCCTAGGCAGGTGCCCAGCATCCCCGTGCCCCATCTCCTGTTTTCCTTACCCCACTCTCTACCCACAGGATTGTTTTTTTGTTTTGTTTTGTTTTGTTTTGTGTTTTGTTGTTGTTGTTGTTGTTGTTGTTGTTGTTGTTTTTCCTTCAGATCTGCAGGTACTGTGCCAAACAGGATACACTCACAAGCTCAAGGAGCACTTGACAATGCGAGCAGATTAGACGCAAGTTAGAATTCATTTATGTTCAATGAGTCATGAGAGCTGTGTGTCAGAGCTGTGTGCATGGGCTTGTAAATCTATATGGAGTCAGATGACATCATTTCCTCGGCACTGCAGAGAGCTTAGGGTGTTCTGTCTGTTATTTTGTCTCAATCTGGAAGCCTCTGTTGATGTTTCCAAACAAGATACTTCATGGACATCACCCGCTCCACACAACAAAACCATCATCAACGTATAGGCGGGAGGACACAGCTGACCGCAGACTGGGTGCCTGTCCCTGATTTCCTGTTTTCTCGCTTATTTCTAGAAGCAACTTTGCCACCAAAAGGGACACAACAAGACTCTTCCTCCCGTTCCCCCATAATCAAGAACTGTGGACATCAAGTGACATTCAACTAAGGACATTTACCAATGACCAATGTTTGTTGTCAAGCCACCAGCTACTGGGCACTGTGCAAGCAGCTAGGTCAAAAGTTCCTGACCTCTGGCTGGCTGTTTGTTCTGTTAAAAGGTCACATGAATCAAGAGTTCCATTTTGTCTTCGGCTATAAACAGCGTATAATTAGTCAGTAGCACAGTGGATTGCCAAACTGTTAGCCCAGTATCACAGGTTAGAGACTTGAACTAACAGTACCAAGATCTATTAGTTAGATACTAACTAAATATGGGCATCAAGAAAAGAAAGCAATAATGATGGCCTTGTGTGCAGCTATTTTATCTATTAAACAACAAAGAAACAAAGCCTCAGATGTATCGCTTTGGGAAGAATTCTCCCTGTATTTCCCCAGCGCTCTGAACAGCACTAAAGGGAGTGAAGTTGACTCCTGAACATCCTTTATTCTAGGAAGTTTTCCCAAACATCACCGGGAGCTCCCCTGATAAGTGTCGAAGCACTTAACTCAGGGAGCCTCTAAATCTCCCACCGACAATCCTATGTCAACTTACTTCATTCTGCCTTATAGACACCTTCTCTACCTTCTTCATGATGTGACCTCCAGAAACTGTGCTCATCAGCCACGATAGTTATGACACATGTTTCTGGTACCTGGGCTGGCTAGATTTATGTCAACTGGACACAGGCTAGAGTCATCTGACAGGAGGGAACCTTAACTGAGTAATATATCCATAAGATCAGGCTGTAGCCAAGCTTGTGGCCCAGCCTATTGACTGGAGGTGATGCCACCCCTGGTCCTGGATGCTACAAGAAATTGGGATGAACCAATGATGGTCAAGCCAGTAAGCAACATTCTTCCATTGTCTTTGCTTCAGTTCCTACTCCAGGATCCTGCTTGAGTCCCTAAGCTGACTTTTCTCAGTGATGGATTGTGACCTGAGAGTCATGAGCTGAAATAAACTCCTTTCTTGTCAAGTTCCTCTTGGTCAGTGTCTTACCTCAGTAACATAAAAGTATTAACACAGCCTCACTTTCACACTGTTGAAAGGACCTCTGGGTAGAGCTTAGAAGTTGGAACTATCCCATAATATTCTTGTATAAAACCAATCTGATATTTCCCAAACTCTCACACACATCATTGTCAATTGGACTAGAGTTAATATCTTCATTGGGTAACAGGGCAAAACACTACAGAGGTTCCTCCATCTTCAATTCTTACTGAGGCCATTTCTGGTTCACGTAGAACTCAATCTCTTTGATGGAGAATCCCACGGAAAACCATCCAACTCTGTTCTAGGCATCCAATGTTAGGCTGTCCTAGATAACTTAGTTTCGCTTCTGTTAAATTCTTGTCTATGTGGAACTGGCTCCAGCTTCTGTTAAAACTGCTTGCTTCAAGCTGAAGTTGTCCTGCAGTTGCTCACCAAGATGCCCAGATGTGGTTTCTGCCTTTAAAGACCCTGCATTCTGGACATTTGGGGCCATATCTAGGTCCCCAAAAACTTGAGTGTGGTCCTAGCTAGCTGGAATAAGGGCTATCAGTTGCCCTCTCCCTCTCCCTCTCCCCCTCCCCCTCCTCCCCCTCCCCCTCCCCCTCCCTCTCCCTCTCTCTCTCTCTCCTGTGTGTGTGGAGTGTGGTATGGTGTGGTGTACCAGAAAGGCTGCAGTTGAAGGGAAGACCCACTTCCTCAGGATGCACATTTCTATCTATGGTCTCTAACTAAAAAGGGAGGGGGTTGGAAGAGTAGAGGTTTTCATCTCTCTCTCGGCTTCCTGTCTATTCCTGTGACTAACTGCCTCACACTCCTGCCTCAGTGGTTTGCCTCCATGATAGCTACTCTCTCAAACTACAAATCCTTATAACACTGCATTTTACCTGGTCTCATATCAGGTATTTGGTCACAGGAATAGAAAGAGTAAACAATACTCAGCCCCAGAACATCCCCTGACCAATCTCACTCTCGAAATGGGACTAATATTTATATCCTGTCCAGACCTGCACAAATACAAGGACCTGAGTTCAATTTCCAACCACTCACAGAAGCTGAACATGGCTGTATGTGTCTGTGCATACATGGGAGTCACAGACAGTTGCATCTTGAAAGCTTGCTGGCCAGGCTAGCCAAGCCAGGAAAATGGCAAGCCTTGGGTTCAGTAAGAGACCATCTCAAGGCAAAGAAGCAGAAAGTCATGAAAGAAGGCACTGGGTATGCTGTTCTAATAGCCACATGGGGATGCATGGGTTCCATAACCTCCTATGCGCACACCACGGTGTCCAGCACACAAAGCATTGGATCTGAGATTGACTCCACACGCATGTACATTCACACAAACATGTGCACGCACAGCCATGCACAACATGCTGGCCTATGCTTCAAATGGGGTTTCAACGCAGTAGCAGCCAGACCAAGTCCGTCTGGAAGACAGATGTGGCTTGCATGTGGTTCTCTACAACTCAGGCAAGACTACAGCCGACTCAGCTACTCAAAGTGCAGTAGTCATAGGCAAGGCAAACCTAAAGTATTCAGAAAAAGACAGGAACACACACAGGTTCTAGGGAACTTCCTGCCTATGGATGAGAAATTCCCCTTCTTCTCCCAGAGTTCATTAGAAGACAGCTTGATAAGAGCACACCCAGGATTCTACATGACAAAGAAAAGTTCCAAAGGGATTCTAAAGAGCTCCTGTGATTTCTACTGAGAAAACAGGCAGACTCCCCTGTCACTCCCTGCGGCTCCCTGGCCCTGTGCTGCAGGCTTCTTATGCTTTCTAAACCAAACTAGACTCATTTTACCAATCCTTCGCGTTCTGCCTTGATGGATTAAGGTATGATGAGTCTCTTTCCGTCTTATAATACCTGCGTGTTATTAAACTGCAACGGTGGGTGATTCAGAGTTTAATCAGGTCCTTACTGTCGAATGGTGTCTGTCATTTTTGCACACCTTTGAATGATGGTGGTGCACACACCCATCTATCATCCTGGCCCTTTGGTGGTTGAGGCAGAAGGATCCTAAGTTCCACTGACAACAAAAAATTTTTGAATTGGAATTGTTTATAGTTGTGGCAGTGGCTATCAACCAAGTCTATTCTCTCTTTGATATGGATAATAAAGACCAGATGATTTTACAGAAATCTCCAGACACCCTTTTAGGTAATTTTTAGATATCTTTTACATAATTTTACTAACCCAGTCCACATAGTATCTTTCCTACTACCCCATGACCTTGAACACTGATCCAGTCATTTCCCTAAGAGACACCCGTAGATGTGGTTGGGTAGTGAGGAAGTGTTCTAGAAAAGTCTCTTCACAGAGAAGACTGCATTGCTGCCACAACTTCCTCATCAGGCTCTCCTGGGTCACATTGGTAAAGTATGCATCTATTTCTACATGAAAGATTCAACAAGCTATCCCAGATCTCATTACATTATAATGGAAGAGACTTCGTTACAGTATAATCGTTTTGCAGGACATTCATCGGAGCCGGAAGGCGGGGGTCACATGAACAGCTGAAGACAAAGATTTAGATTTCAAAAGGGATGAGTTAAGTCCTGACTTGGGGTCCACAGCTTTCTAGAAGGAAATTTTAGCCAGGAGCTTAATATCTAATCTCCAGCACCCAAGCAAAACAAGGCTACAGCAAAGAGCAGGTGGGCGTGGCCCTGTGGCCTATAGTCCCAAGAATGAAAGGCAAAGGCAAGTGCTTGACAGCCTAGCCAAAAACAACAAGCCTAGGGTGTAGGGAGGTATTCCGGGTCAAGGGGACGAGGCAGAGAGAGACATACCTGACACTTTATTGTGGGCTCTACACTTGCACACATGAGAACACCCACCCACAATCAAACTATGAAAACACTCACTGTGTAGTGTAGTTTTTCTAATATATTACATTTTTTGTACATTTTCATTTGTTTTCTAGATATTTTACCTAGCAATGTTACATTTTTAGGTGATCGAACCCATTTATTCATTTAAACTTATCTTCCACTTCTAATCTAAAATAAAAACAGTTTTAGAATTGAAAATGTTTCACACGATATATTCATCTAAAATGGCATGTTTATCTCTTCTTCTTCTCGTCCCCGATTTGTCAGGATAACCTACAAAGTGATGGTTTCCTCATGGTACTTTTATATGTATGTCATTAAAAGCTCTCAGAGATGAACAGGACTTTATACACGTGTCATCGTGCGACGCTCGAGCTAATATGGTTCATCAAGAACTCTTGTCATTGAACATGAGTCATCCTAGAACTTTCGAGGCTGCTTTGGGAGAGTCGTTGATGATGGGGCCATCATGGTCTACGTAGTGAGTTTCAGGCTAGCCTTGGCTACAGTTTGAGACCCTGTCTCAACAAACCAAAAAAAGAAGGAAGAGACTGGAGGTGGAGGGAACAGGGACCAGTCAGTCTCTGTAAATTGTAAGCACACATTCAACTTGCTGTATTTGTATCTGTGCTAGGTATAAAATCCTAACCAATGGAAGGAAACAAAATTGGAAAGTCACCAGAACGTCTATTTTCCTACGTGTCGGCCCTGTTTACCTGTATGTTCCGTTTCTTACACCACCTCTCTGGCATCGGTGTTCCCTGAGTGAGGACAGTTTCTCTGTTTGACTGGGAGGGAGGGAGGGAGGGCGTGGTCTGGGAGTGTCTGGGTATGAGGAAAGGTGTGGTCTGGGTGTGTCTGGGTGTAACAGAGGTTGATCTCTTTGTATTTGTATTTCTCAAGGATGGCTAAATTTCCCTTTTCTTGTCAACTAGAACTTCAGGGAGGTGAAACCTTGGTTGGTTGTCTGGCCTAGAGGAGTCCTTTGGCTCATCCATCCTTTAACCAACTCTATGAGAAAAAGAACACACAGACACAGTCTAATGTTTGAGGCTGAATCCTCTTTATGGATACGCTAACTAAACATGATTGGAAAGCCATGAAAGCACTATCAAGTTTGGGGCTGGCTAGTTTATTCCTCAGCCCCTTTCGAGCATAACTTCATCAGAGAAAACTTTGCAGAGAGGTAGAATGCTATTATATATAAACCCTCCATGTGCTGTTCATGCCAGCCAAATATTCTACAACCATCTCATAGAATGCAGAGTTCGTAAAAATGACCCACGTCGTGTAAATGGCCATGGCTATGCACATTAAGCACAAGAGCAGAGCAGTGGACCACTCAGTGGGTCCCTTAGGGGTACTCAATCGCCTTTGTCATAACCTCAGCTTCCCTTGGCTACAAAAAGAGAAAAATACCTCTACTGCTTATTAAATTAATTAAATAAGGGGTGGGGAAATGGCTCAGGGGTTAAGAGAGCTTGGTGTTCTTCCAGAGGACCCAAATTTGGTTCCCAACACTCAGGTTGGGCACACAACTGCTTATAACTCCAGTTCTGGGGGTCTGACGCCCTCTGGCCTCTGAATGTACCTGCACAAAAATGGTGTGCACACACATACCCACAGACATGCACAGGTACACGTATAAACAATATAAATAGATAAATAAATAGATAGATCGACAAATAAATACTTGTTAGTAATTAAGTCCAATGGCAATGACACATGCCGAGGCTGGCACTTAGGAATCCCAGTCTTTGCTACTACCAAAGTCTTAGCTATGAAAATTCGAATCACCCACACTGCTCTGAGAACATCTCTGTTTCTTGTCTCTGTTCCCTAAGCCATCCTCCCACACTTCCCTTCCCCAACCCCTAACCCCGCCCCGCCCCACCCCACCCCCGCCTCACTAGTTTTCTGTCAACCATCTGGCAAAGCAGAAAGGCAAGAGTCCTGTGGCTTTTGGCATAACCCAAAACACCACTGTGATTCCCTTTACCTGTGTTCTTTTCACATACACGGCAATGGTCTGCAGCATCAGCTTCCGCTTCTATTTTTGTTAGTGAAGTACAGTCTGCCTTTCTCCCCAAGGTTTTCTGACTCTCATTCATGCATCTCCTGTCTTATAAATCTTGCCTGCTCGGTGTTTATCTTCGGAAGCCATAACCCTCCGTCTTCTAAGTCTTTCCCTGCTTCTATCTGTTCTTCCAACAAAAGGTCAGCCGTAAAGCTACCAGATACATTCTCAAGTCAATGGCTAGGATTTACCTAATTTCTTGACCTGTTCTTGGCTGGCTTTTGAAAATGGCAGGGTGCTTTGACACTTCTCTCTCAGGGCCATTTCCTTAAAACGTGATTTAACTTTTTGGAGACTACTTACGTTTATGATTTTTACTAATCTCAGCAAAGTCACCCGGCTTCCAAGTCAAAGGCCCATTGTTCTATTCCACACCTCTTCAGCGGTAAAAGTGCCCAGGGGTTGAAAAATTACGATTGTCTCTGGCAAGGGGTGGCTGAGAGGCTGTATCAGCTGGCCCGTTTCCTACACATATTGAGTGCTTCAAAACGAAAAGATATTTTCCTCCATCAGCTGAGCCAAGATAACTTGAAAACATTCGGGCTATATGTTAATTTCAAAACATGAATCCCACTCATGCATTCTGTGGGGAAATTGATCCAGAAACATCTGCTGTAGGAAGACTGAGTTAAGGCAGAAGACCAGGCCTTAGCATCCGTGCTGAAGCCAGCAACGGGGAGACCGAGGAGAGGCCAGGTTCTTAGGGTTCTGCACTATGCTCTTTTTACCATGTCTGGTTGGAAGGTGGACGGAGACGGGCCACACCGACATCTCTAAATAAATCTTCTGACAAAATAGCAATTTCACTCTGCCGTGTCTCACAAGATTGGGTGTTTCACAACACCTGCGACCTTGTAATGATATATGACCTCTCAGGAGTGACACGGACCTGTGTGTTAAATCCAGGCTTCGATGGAACACCTCCCCACAGGCTCTTGTGTTTTAGCGCTTGTTCTCCTGTCAGCTTTGTCTGGGAAGGTGGTGGTGGAGTCTTTAGTGGAGAGCAGGCTAGAAGAAAAGAGTCTCTGAACGTGGCGGGCCTCGCTTCTACTTGACCATTGTCCATGTTCCTGGTCCAAAACCATGTGAACAAAGTGCCCGCCACTTCTGCCACATTAGCCACAGCCCCAAGGCTGCTGTGCCTTCCTGCTCATGATGAACTGTACCATCAAACTGCAATCCAGAATGTATCCTTCTTTCTTATGTTGTTTGTTATAGGTGTTTGAGCACGGCAACAGAAAAATCCACACAGTAACAAAAGGAGCTCTCTGTAGCAGTCAGCTGAAAGAACTATCTGTATTCTCTCCCTAAAGGCTTTAGGCTGGGACTGCCCAAACACACTTCTTCCCGTGTATAGCTGTCACCTCCACTCTGATAACGAACCTCTGTCTCTACACAACAGCACAGACCAGCAGGAGCGGCAACATAGTTCAAAAGAGACCTTGACATATCAGCCAAATAGGACATGCAGAATATTTGGGGGCGGGGGCACAATTATGAACAGATAACTAATGGGCAAAAGAGAAAGTTGAACACATAATAACATTAATAAGATACCGAGTTTGTTTGTATGTGTTTGACATGGAAAAAAAAAAAAAACAAACTCTAGGACAAATATTTGTGCTTGTGAGAAAAAGAAAAACTGGGGATCAACTCATTCATTTATTCATTTATTCGTTCATTCATCCTGCTAAAATGTATTGAGTCTCTATTATATTCTAAACATTCTCTGTGCAGAGATGCTGCAGGCCCTATCACCCCCTAATTGAGTATCTTCTCTACGAGCTTTCCAGGGACGCAGAGAGAGGGCCCCCAGGCAGCAAAACATAACATCCTCCCCCCAATATTAAATTCAAACAAAATCAAAACGTAAGCAGAAATTCATGAAGAGGAGGCCAGGAGCTCCCAGGAAAGGGGACGGTGTGTTGGAATCTCTGTTAAATTAGGGAGCACACGTATTTATGAAGACCAGTAAGGCTAAGTATAAAGGCAGGAGCAGCCCTGCAGAAATTGATCCTGGAGGCCCAGCTGACACCAGGTCAAATGGAGGTGGAAAGCAGTTAAAGCATTTGCTTGCCTTGGTCTTAAAGTGAATGGGAGGGCAGTCGAGAGCTGAGGGCAAAGCACAAGTAGCCAGAGTCTTAACTTGCACTTAAAGAAAGGTTGTTTGGGCAGCAACTTGGAAAATGGACCAGAGAGGAGGTCAGATCCGATGCCAGGAGCTCATTAGGGGGCTGGAGAGATGGCTCATCGGTTAAGAGCATGGACTGCTCTTCCAGGGGTCCTGAGTTCAAATCCCAGCAACCACATGGTGGCTCACAATCATCCATAATAAGATCTGACGCCCTCTTCTGGGGTGTCTAAAGACAGCTACAGTGTACTTACATATAATAATAATAATAAATAAATCTAAAAACAAAAAAAGGAGCTCATTAGGAGTTGTCTGGAGAATGCTGGAATGCTGGGCAGGGACTCCTTGTTACATCCAAGGAGATGCTAGACTAAAGTTAACATTGGGAAAAAATTTTAAGTGTATATAAGAAAGAACATTAAAATTTCCGTCATCTCCATTGTGGATTGAATGTTCCCTCCAAAATGCTGGTTGAAATTTAATCGTGTTACAATATCATTAAGAGGTGAGGTCCTTTAAGAGACACTTGAGCCATGAAGGGTAATTAATGCCATTAGCCACTGCAGGAAAACTATTATCAAATTCAACTACTCAACACCTTTTCACACCTTAATACAGAATCCAAAGCTTGAAGACCCTGAGTGTAGATCAAGAGGAATAAAAATCATAAATTTAAGAAACTATTCATTCTCAACTTACAAACCTTCATCTTGCTCCCAAAGGCACTCCCCATGCTAAACTTCTCCGTGACATAGCCACACACCCACTCTCTAACAAGCTGCCAAGATAATGCCTTAATTAATGATGTACCCAAATCTTCTCCTTCCCTTAGATTTTTTATTCCTCTGTTGTAGTTGGGCTCCACAGAGCTAGACACAACAGAGAGTAAAACCTAATGATTCGTGTTAGTTCCACCCATGAAATGAAAAGAATAACAACAATGTTCAGAACAGTTTAAAGGTCAGGCTAAGATGATGTGACAAAAGCCAGGCACATAGTAGGGGTTGGCAAATGCAGTGTGTTGTCCTGGAGTTCAAGCCCTGGACTACCGAGCCTCTCTTCCAGCTAGACCTGTGCATGTGACTCAATTCTGACCAATGGCACAAAACATTAGTGCACCAGGACTTCTCTTGAGTCTCTCTCTTCCTCTTAGGATCCCAGAACTAAGGGATTTCCTTGGCCATGAGCTAATATTGTTTTGGAAAAAAAAAAAAAAGCTGATGGTACACAGAAGCCAGGACCCACTCCTGAATGACCTGTACCCTCTGCTTCCTATTACTTGAGATAAGCAAGCCCTTATTCAGTTATAAAACAAGAGGTTTTAATAGAAACCTGAAAATATAATGAAACACACACCTACCAATGCTCTGTGCCCTACAAATTCAGTGCCCTTCATTTCTATACAGTTGGAAGGATGTGTATTTGGTAAAGTGACTACAGTAATGCAACTATTTATAGCAGGATACAGATTTCACTAGGAGAAAAAAAGAAGTTTCTATGAGACACAGGAATATCCAGGAGCTGAGAAAATTACATCCCATGCAGGTCTATGAAGGGGGATAATATGCACTGTCATTTCAGCAAAGCCAGTTTCAGAAACTATTTTGGAATGGCCTAGTCGGTTGCCCAGAGGTCAAGGACACAGCCTAGCCAGCCAAAGGGGAGGACAGTGAGAAGCTGTGATTAAACTAAGAAGCTGGGAGCCGGTGTTAGAGTGGTGTGTTACCGGTATGTTTATTCCCTGTACATGGCTTTGGGGAATATTCTGAGGAAACTGGTTTAGTTTGTGACTCTTCTCTATGAGGAGAAAGTGTGAAACTCACCACACTTGTATTGCACCAAGAGGGATATTTTTTCAGATCATCTCAGTGCAGATGTGTGCAGATGTGGTTTCTAACATTCCAGGGCCTTTCTTGCTCAATTCTAAAGAAGTGTATACTTATCCTAAGGAAAGTATTTTAATCCAAAATAAATTTTATTCAGTAATTCTTGCATGTGCTAGACCATGAAGATTTAACAGGGACAGTCCCTGGGTTCAGTGCCCAAGAACATTCAACAGGGAGAAGGAGTAGAAGGCCCTTAAGTAATAAGGAAAATGCTAATCCGATATAGGGGCTATCTCTCATGAATATACATGTATATGGAAATCAAAGGATAACCTAAGGGGTCACCCACTGTCTTAGTCAGGGTTTGTATTCCTGCACAAACATCATGACCAAGAAGCAAGCTGGGGAGGAAAGGGTTTATTCGGCTTACACTTCCATACTGCTGTTCATCACCAAGGAAGTCAGGACTGGAACTCAAGCAGATCAGGAAGCAGGAGCTGATGCAGAGGCCATGGAGGGATGTTCTTTACTGGCTTGCTTCCACTGGCTTGCTCAGCTTGCTTTCTTATAGAACCCAAGACTACCAGCCCAGAGATGGTACCACCCACAAGGGGCCCTCCCCCCTTGACCACTAATTGAGAAAATGTCCCACAGTTGGATCTCATGGAGGCATTTCCCCAGCTAAAGCTCCTTTCTCAGTGATAACTCCAGCCTGTGTTAAGTTGACACATAAAACCAGCCAGTACACCCACCTTGTTTGAGGCAGTATCTCACACTAGAATTTAGCTAGACTGGAGGACCACTGAGCCCCACTGACCCACATGTCTGTGCATCCCCTACACTGGAAACTGTAAGTGTTTTTGTCACTATATGCAGCTTTTATCACATGAGCACTGAGGATTCAAACTCAGGTCCTCACGCTTGCACAGTAAGCACTTTACTGATTAAGTCATCTCTAAATCATCTTACTACTCTCTGTACACACACACACACACACACACACACACACACACACCACACACACACACACGCACACACACACACACACCACACACACACGCACACACACACACACACACACACACACACATACAGATACACACTCATACCACACACACACCACACACATACCACACCACACACACACACACACACACACACACGTGCGCGCGCACACATGTACACACACGCGGGCACGCACACACACACACACACACACACGTACACACACACACACGCACACACACCCTGCAAGAACTAAAGTGGCCAGGAGTCTGTGGTCAACCTGAGTTGATATGGCAGCCAGGAAGCAGGGCAGAAAGTGTGCCTTCGGACCTCAGCCTCAGCAGCAGCGGTCGCCATCTGGGTTCCGGGACTCCGCGGGACCTAGGAAATTAGTCTGAACAGGTTAGAGGGTGCACCAGAGAACCGGACAGCTTCTGGGACGGGCGGAAGCACAGAGCCGCTGAGGCAGCAGCCTGGGCGGGCCGCAGATAACCGGCCACCATCCGGACCAGAGGACAGGTGTCCGCCTGGCTCGGGAGACGGCCTCGGCCTCAGGAGCAGCGGTCACCATCTTGGTTCCAGGACTCCCTGGAACTTAGGATTTTAGTCTGCACAGGTGAGAGTCTGCACCACAGAAGCTGACAGCTTCTGGGAACTGCCAAAGCAACACAGCTTCTGAGAGAGGCCCTGTTTTGGGCCTTCTTCTTCGACCAGGAGGAGGTCCAAAAACAAGATATCTGCGCACCTTCCCTGTAAGAGAGCTTGCCAGCAGAGAGTGCTCTGAGCACTGAAACTCAGAGGAGAGAATCGGTCTCCCAGGTCTGCTGAGAGACGGTAACAGAATCACCAGAAGAACAATCTCTAAACAGAGTCAACTATAACTACTAACTCCAGAGATTACCAGATGGCGAAAGGTAAACGTAGGAATCCTACTAACAGGAACCAAGACCACTCACCATCATCAGAACCCAGCACTCCCACTTCGCCCAGTCCAGGGCACCCCAACACACCCGAAAACCTAGACTTAGATTTAAAAGCATATCTCATGATGATGGTAGAGGACATCAAGAAGGACTTTAATAAATCACTTAAAGAAATACAGGAGAACACTGCTAAAGAGTTACAAGTCCTTAAAGAAAAACAGGAAAACACAATCAAACAGGTAGAAGTCCTTACAGAAAAAGAGGAAAAAACATACAAACAGGTGATGGAAATGAACAAAACCATACTAGACCTAAAAAGGGAAGTAGTAACAATAAAGAAAACTCAAAGTGAGGCAACACTGGAGATAGAAACCCTAGGAAAGAAATCTGGAACCATAGATTTGAGCATCAGCAACAGAATACAAGAGATGGAAGAGAGAATCTCAGGTGCAGAAGATTCCATAGAGAACATCGGCACAACAATCAAAGAAAATGGAAAATGCAAAAAGATCCTAACTCAAAATATCCAGGAAATCCAGGACACAATGAGAAGACCAAACCTACGGATAATAGGAGTGGATGAGAATGAAGATTTTCAACTCAAAGGACCAGCAAACATCTTCAACAAAATTATTGAAGAAAACTTCCCAAATATAAAGAAAGAGATACCTATGAACATACAAGAAGCCTACAGAACTCCAAATAGACTGGACCAGAAAAGAAATTCCTCCCGACACATAATAATCAGAACAACAAATGCACTAAATAAAGATAGAATACTAAAAGCGGTAAGGGAAAAAGGTCAAGTAACATACAAAGGCAAGCCTATCAGAATTACACCAGATTTTTCACCAGAGACTATGAAAGCCAGAAGAGCCTGGACAGATGTTATACAGACACTAAAAGAACACAAATTCCAGCCCAGGCTACTATACCCAGCCAAACTCTCAATTACCATAGATGGAGAAACCATAGTATTCCACGACAAAACCAAATTCTCACATTATCTCTCCACGAATCCAGCCCTTCAAAGGGTAATAACAGAAAAAAAACCAATACAAGAACGGGAACAATGCCCTAGAAAAAACAAGAAGGTAATCCCCCAACAAACCTAAAAGAAGACAGCCACAAGAACAGAATGCCAACTTTAACAACAAAAATAACAGGAAGCAACAATTACTTTTCCTTAATATCTCTTAACATCAATGGTCTCAACTCCCCAATAAAAAGACATAGACTAACAAACTGGCTACACAAACAAGACCCAACATTTTGCTGTTTACAGGAGACACATCTCAGAGAAAAAGATAGACACTACCTCAGAATAAAAGGCTGGAAAACAATTTTCCAAGCAAATGGTATGAAGAAACAAGCTGGAGTAGCCATCCTAATATCTGATAAGATTGACTTCCAACCCAAAGTCATCAAAAAAGACAAGGAGGGGCACTTTGTTCTCATCAAAGGTAAAATCCTCCAAGAGGAACTCTCAATTCTGAATATCTATGCGCCAAATACAAGGGCAGCCACATTCATTAAAGAAACTTTAGTAAAGCTCAAAGCACACATTGCACCTCACACAATAATAGTGGGAGACTTCAACACACCACTTTCACCAATGGACAGATCATGGAAACAGAAACTAAACAGGGACACACTGAAACTAACAGAAGTGATGAAACAAATGGATCTGACAGATATCTACAGAACATTTTATCCTAAAACAAAAGGATATACCTTCTTCTCAGCACCTCATGGTACCTTCTCCAAAATTGACCACATAATAGGTCACAAAACAGGCCTCAACAGATTCAAAAATATTGAAATTGTCCCATGTATCCTATCAGATCACCATGCACTAAGGCTGATCTTCAATAACAAAAAAAATAACAGAAAGCCAACACTCACGTGGAAACTGAACAACACTCTTCTCAATGATACCTTGGTCAAGGAAGGAATAAAGAAAGAAATTAAAGACTTTTTAGAGTTTAATGAAAATGAAGCCACACGTACCCAAACCTTTGGGACACAATGAAAGCATTTCTAAGAGGGAAACTCATAGCTCTGAGTGCCTCCATGAAGAAACGGGAGAGAGCACATACTAGCAGCTTGACAACACATCTAAAAGCTCTAGAAAAAAAGGAAGCAAATTCACCCAAGAGGAGTAGACGGCAGGAAATAATCAAACTCAGGGGTGAAATCAACCAAGTGGAAACAAGAAGAACTATTCAAAGAATTAACCAAACGAGGAGTTGGTTCTTTGAGAAAATCAACAAGATAGATAAACCCTTAGCTAGACTCACTAGAGGGCACAGAGACAAAATCCTAATTAACAAAATCAGAACTGAAAAGGGAGACATAACAACAGAGCCTGAAGAAATCCAAAACACCATCAGATCCTTCTACAAAAGGCTATACTCAACAAAACTGGAAAACCTGGACGAAATGGACAAATTTCTGGACAGATACCAGGTACCAAAGTTGAATCAGGATCAAGTTGACCTTCTAAACAGTCCCATATCCCCTAAAGAAATAGAAGCAGTTATAAATAGTCTCCCAGCCAAAAAAAGCCCAGGACCAGACGGGTTTAGTGCAGAGTTCTATCAGACCTTCAAAGAAGATCTAATTCCAGTTCTGCACAAACTTTTTCACAAGATAGAAGTAGAAAGTACTCTACCCAACTCATTTTATGAAGCCACTATTACTCTGATACCTAAACCACAGAAAGATCCAACAAAGATAGAGAACTTCAGACCAATTTCTCTTATGAATATCGATGCAAAAATACTCAATAAAATTCTCGCTAACCGAATCCAAGATCACATTAAAGAAATCATCCATCCTGACCAAGTAGGTTTTATTCCAGGAATGCAGGGATGGTTTAATATACGAAAATCCATCAATGTAATCCACTATATAAACAAACTCAAAGACAAAAACCACATGATCATCTCGTTGGATGCAGAAAAAGCATTTGACAAGATCCAACACCCATTCATGATAAAAGTTCTGGAAAGATCAGGAATTCAAGGCCCATACCTAAACATGATAAAAGCAATCTACAGCAAACCAGTAGCCAACATCAAAGTAAATGGAGAGAAGCTGGAAGCAATCCCACTAAAATCAGGGACTAGACAAGGCTGCCCACTTTCTCCCTACCTTTTCAACATAGTACTTGAAGTATTAGCCAGAGCAATTCGACAACAAAAGGAGATCAAGGGGATACAAATTGGAAAGGAGGAAGTCAAAATATCACTTTTTGCAGATGATATGATAGTATATATAAGTGACCCTAAAAATTCCACCAGAGAACTCCTAAACCTGATAAACAGCTTCGGTGAAGTAGCTGGATATAAAATTAACTCAAACAAGTCAATGGCCTTTCTCTACACAAAGAATAAACAGGCTGAGAAAGAAATTAGGGAAACAACACCCTTCTCAATAGTCACAAATAATATAAAATATCTCGGTGTGACTCTAACTAAGAAAGTGAAAGATCTGTATGATAAAAACTTCAAGTCTCTGAAGAAAGAAATTAAAGAAGATCTCAGAAGATGGAAAGATCTCCCATGCTCATGGATTGGCAGGATCAATATTGTAAAAATGGCTATCTTGACAAAAGCAATCTACAGATTCAATGCAATCCCCATCAAAATTCCAACTCAATTCTTCAATGAATTAGAAGGAGCAATTTGCAAATTCATCTGGAATAACAAAAAACCTAGGATAGCAAAAACTCTTCTCAAGGATAAAAGAACCTCTGGTGGAATCACCATGCCTGACCTAAAGCTTTACTACAGAGCAATTGTGGTAAAAACTGCATGGTACTGGTATAGAGACAGACAAGTAGACCAATGGAATAGAATTGAAGACCCAGAAATGAACCCACACACCTATGGTCACTTGATCTTCGACAGGGAGCTAAAACCATCCAGTGGAAGAAAGACAGCATTTTCAACAAATGGTGCTGGCACAACTGGTTGTTATCATGTAGAAGAATGCGAATCGATCCATACTTATCTCCTTGTACTAAGGTCAAATCTAAATGGATCAAAGAACTTCACATAAAACCAGAGACACTGAAACTTATAGAGGAGAAAGTGGGGAAAAGCCTTGAAGATATGGGCACAGGGGAAAAATTCCTGAACAGAACAGCAATGGCTTGTGCTGTAAGATCGAGAATTGACAAATGGGACCTAATGAAACTCCAAAGTTTCTGCAAGGCAAAAGACACCGTCAATAAGACAAAAAGACCACCAACAGATTGGGAAAGGATCTTTACCTATCCTAAATCAGATAGGGGACTAATATCCAACATATATAAAGAACTCAAGAAGGTGGACTTCAGAAAATCAAACAACCCCATTAAAAAATGGGGCTCAGAACTGAACAAAGAATTCTCACCTGAGGAATACCGAATGGCAGAGAAGCACCTGAAAAAATGTTCAACATCCTTAATCATCAGGGAAATGCAAATCAAAACAACCCTAAGATTCCACCTCACACCAGTCAGAATGTCTAAGATCAAAAATTCAGGTGACAGCAGATGCTGGCGAGGATGTGGAGAAAGAGGAACACTCCTCCATTGTTGGTGGGATTGCAGGCTTGTACAACCACTCTGGAAATCCGTCTGGCGGTTCCTCAGAAAATTGGACATAGTACTACCGGAGGATCCAGCAATACCTCTCCTGGGCATATATCCAGAAGATGCCCCAACTGGTAAGAAGGACACATGCTCCACTATGTTCATAGCAGCATTATTTATAATAGCCAGAAGCTGGAAAGAACCCAGATGCCCCTCAACAGAGGAATGGATACAGAAAATGTGGTACATCTACACAATGGAGTACTACTCAGCTATTAAAAAGAATGAATTTATGAAATTCCTAGCCAAATGGATGGACCTGGAGGGCATCATCCTGAGTGAGGTAACACATTCACAAAGGAACTCACACAATATGTTCTCACTGATAAGTGGATATTAGCCCAAAACCTAGGATACCCAAGATATAAGATACAATTTCCTAAACACATGAAACTCAAGAAAAATGAAGACTGAAGTGTGGACACTATGCCCCTCCTTAGAAGTGGGAACAAAACACCCTTGGAAGGAGTTACAGAGACAAAGTTTGGAGCTGAGATTAAAGGGTGGACCATGTAGAGACTGCCTTATCCAGGGATCCACCCCATAATCAGCATCCAAACGCTGACACCATTGCATACACTAGCAAGATTTTATCGAAAGGACCCAGATGTAGCTGTCTCTTGTGAGACTATGCCGGGGCCTAGCAAACACAGAAGTGGATGTCCACAGTCAGCTAATGGATGGATCACAGGGCTCCCAATGGAGGAGCTAGAGAAAGTACCCAAGGAGCTAAAGGGATCTGCAACCCTATAGGTGGATCAACATTATGAACTAACCAGTACCCCGGAGCTCTTGACTCTAGCTGCATATGTATCAAAAGATGGCCTAGTCGGCCATCACTGGAAAGAGAGGCCCATTGGACACACAAACTTTATATGACCCAGAACAGGGGAACGCCAGGGCCAAAAAGGGGGAGTGGGCGGGTAGGGGAGTGGGGGTGGGTGGGTATGGGGGACTTTTGGTATAGCATTGGAAATGTAAATGAGCTAAATACCTAATAAAAAATGGAAAGAAAAAAAAAGAGATAAAAAAAAATAAATAAAAGTGGCTAAAAGCACAAAAAAAAAAAAAAAAAAAAAGAAAGTGTGCCTTCAAGAATGGCTTCCTCCTCCTTCTATTCCTGTTCCACCTGGAGCCCCACCCTATTTAATGACACTACCTACATTCAGGATGGCTCTTCCCTCCTAGTTGCTTCCCCATATGCCAATTATCCCTGGCCACGCTCGCTCCCACAGACACATCCAGAAGTGTGGTTTTCTCATCCAGGTGTTTCTTAATCCAAACTGGCAAGTGAGACTACCTAAATATTTCAGGTGACAGAAATCTCTTAGCGTAGATTCCCCATCTTTGAGAGATTTAAAGCCTAATCCAAGGATCCTTATTAAGAGTTCCAGCACCCAACATTCTGCTGCTTACAGGAAACCCATCTCAGGGAAAAAGACAGACACTACCTCAGAGTGAAAGGCTGGAAAACAATTTTCCAAGCAAATGGTCTGAAGAAACAGGCTGGAGTAGCCATTCTAATATCGGATAAAATCGACTTCCAACCCAAAGTTATCAAAAAAGACAAGGAGGGACACTTCATACTCATCAAAGGTAAAATCCTCCAAGAGGAACTCTCAATTCTGAATATCTACGCTCCAAATGCAAGGGCAGCCACATTCATTAAAGACACTTTAGTAAAGCTCAAAGCACACATTGCACCTCACACAATAATAGTGGGAGACCTCAACACACCACTTTCATCAATGGACAGATCGTGGAAACAGAAACTAAACAGGGACACAGTGAAACTAACAGAAGTTATGAAACAAATGGACCTGACAGATATCTACAGAATATTTAATCCTAAAACAAAAGGATATACCTTCTTCTCAGCACCTCACGGGACCTGCTCCAAAATTGACCATATAATTGGTCACAAAATAAGCCTCAACAGATACAAAAATATTGAAATTGTCCCATGTATCCTATCAGACCACCATGGCCTAAGACTGATCTTCAATAACAACATTAAGAATGGAAAGCCAACATTCACGTGGAAACTGAACAACACTCTTCTCAATGATACCTTGGTCAAGGAAGGAATAAAGAAAGAAATTAAAGACTTTTTAGAGTTCAATGAAAATGAAGCCACAACGTACCCAAACCTTTGGGACACAATGAAAGCATTTCTAAGAGGGAAACTCATAGCTCTGAGTACCTCCAAGAAGAAACGGGAGAGAGCACATACTAGCAGCTTGACAACACATCTAAAAGCTCTAGAAAAAAAGGAAGCAAATTCACCCAAGAGGAGTAGACGGCAGGAAATAATCAAACTCAGGGGTGAAATCAACCAAGTGGAAACAAGAAGAACTATTCAAAGAATTAACCAAACGAGGAGTTGGTTCTTTGAGAAAATCAACAAGATAGATAAACCCTTAGCTAGACTCACTAGAGGGCAAAGGGACAAAATCCTAATCAACAAAATCAGAAATGAAAAGGGAGACATAACAACAGATCCTGAAGAAATCCAAAACACCATCAGATCCTTCTACAAAAGCTTATACTCAACAAAACTGGAAAACCTGGACGAAATGGACAAATTTCTGGACAGATACCAGGTACCAAAGTTGAATCAGGATCAAGTTGACCTTCTAAACAGTCCCATATCCCCTAAAGAAATAGAAGCAGTTATTAATAGTCTCCCAACCAAAAAAAGCCCAGGACCAGATGGGTTTAGTGCAGAGTTCTATCAGACCTTCAAAGAAGATCTAATTCCAGTTCTGCACAAACTATTTCACAAGATAGAAGTAGAAGGTACTCTACCCAACTCATTTTATGAAGCCACTATTACTCTGATACCTAAACCACAGAAAGATCCAACAAAGATAGAGAACTTCAGACCAATTTCTCTTATGAATATCGATGCAAAAATCCTTAATAAAATTCTCGCTAACCGAATCCAAGAACACATTAAAGAAATCATCCATCCTGACCAAGTAGGTTTTATTCCAGGGATGCAGGGATGGTTTAATATACGAAAATCCATCAATGTAATCCACTATATAAACAAACTCAAAGACAAAAACCACATGATCATCTCGTTAGATGCAGAAAAAGCATTTGACAAGATCCAACACCCATTCATGATAAAAGTTTTGGAAAGATCAGGAATTCAAGGCCCATACCTAAACATAATAAAAGCAATCTACAGCAAACCAGTAGCCAACATCAAAGTAAATGGAGAGAAGCTGGAAGCAATCCCACTAAAATCAGGGACTAGACAAGGCTGCCCACTTTCTCCCTACCTTTTCAACATAGTACTTGAAGTATTAGCCAGAGCAATTCGACAACAAAAGGAGATCAAGGGGATACAAATTGGAAAAGAGGAAGTCAAAATATCACTTTTTGCAGATGATATGATAGTATATATAAGTGACCCTAAAAATTCCACCAGAGAACTCCTAAACCTGATAAACAGCTTTGGTGAAGTAGCTGGATATAAAATTAACTCAAACAAGTCAATGGCCTTTCTCTACACAAAGAATAAACAGGCTGAGAAAGAAATTAGGGAAACAACACCGTTCTCAATAGTCACAAATAATATAAAATATCTCGGCGTGACTCTAACTAAGGAAGTAAAAGATCTGTATGATAAAAACTTCAAGTCTCTGAAGAAAGAAATTAAAGAAGATCTCAGAAGATGGAAAGATCTCCCATGCTCATGGATTGGCAGGATCAACATTGTAAAAATGGCTATCTTGCCAAAAGCAATCTACAGATTCAATGCAATCCCCATCAAAATTCCAACTCAATTCTTCAACGAATTAGAAGGAGCAATTTGCAAATTCATCTGGAATAACAAAAAACCTAGGATAGCAAAAACTCTTCTCAAGGATAAAAGAACCTCTGGTGGAATCACCATGCCTGACCTAAAGCTTTACTACAGGGCAATTGTGATAAAAACTGCATGGTACTGGTATAGAGACAGACAAGTAGACCAATGGAATAGAATTGAAGACCCAGAAATGAACCCACACACCTATGGTCACTTGATCTTCGACAAGGGAGCTAAAACCATCCAGTGGAAGAAAGACAGCATTTTCAACAATTGGTGCTGGCACAACTGGTTGTTATCATGTAGAAGAATGCGAATCGATCCATACTTATCTCCTTGTACTAAGGTCAAATCTAAGTGGATCAAGGAACTTCACATAAAACCAGAGACACTGAAACTTATAGAGGAGAAAGTGGGGAAAAGCCTTGAAGATATGGGTACAGGGGAAAGATTCCTGAACAGAACAGCAATGGCTTGCTCTGTAAGATTGAGAATTGACAAATGGGACCTAATGAAACTCCAAAGTTTCTGCAAGGCAAAAGACACCGTCAATAGGACAAAAAGACCACCAACAGATTGGGAAAGGATCTTTACCTATCCTAAATCAGATAGGGGACTAATATCCAACATATATAAAGAACTCAAGAAGGTGGACTTCAGAAAATCAAATAACCCCATTAAAAAATGGGGCTCAGAACTGAACAAAGAATTCTCACCTGAGGAATACCGAATGGCAGAGAAGCACCTGAAAAAATGCTCAACATCCTTAATCATCAGGGAAATGCAAATCAAAACAACCCTGAGATTCTACCTCACACCAGTCAGAATGGCTAAGATCAAAAATTCAGGTGACAGCAGATGCTGGCGTGGATGTGGAGAAAGAGGAACACTCCTCCATTGTTGGTGGGATTGCAGGCTTGTACAACCACTCTGGAGATCAGTCTGGCGGTTCCTCAGAAAACTGGATATAGTACTACCGGAGGATCCAGCAATACCTCTCCTGGGCATATATCCAGAAGATGCCCCAACTGGTAAGAAGGACACATGCTCCACTATGTTCATAGCAGCCTTATTTATAATAGCCAGAAGCTGGAAGGAACCCAGATGCCCCTCAACAGAGGAATGGATACAGAAGATGTGGTACATCTACACAATGGAGTACTACTCAGCTATTAAAAAGAATGAATTTATGAAATTCCTGGCCAAATGGATGGACCTGGAGGGCATCATCCTGAGTGAGGTAACACATTCACAAAGGAACTCACACAATATGTACTCACTGATAAGTGGATATTAGCCCAAAACCTAAGATACCCAAGATATAAGATACAATTTCCTAAACACATGAAACTCAAGAAAAATGAAGACTGAAGTGTGAACACTATGCCCCTCCTTAGAAGTGGGAGCAAAACACCCTTGGAAGGAGTTACAGAGACAAAGTTTGGAGTTGAGATAAAAGGATGGACCATGTAGACACTACTATATCCGGGGATCCATCCCATAATCAGCTTCCAAATGCTGACACCATTGCATACACTAGCAAGATTATGCTGAAAGGACCCTGATATAGCTGTCTCTTGTCAGAGTATGCCTGGGCCTAGCAAACATAGAAGTGGATGCTCACAGTCGGCTATTGGATGGATCACATGGCCCCCAATGAAGGAGCTAGAGAAAGTACCAAAGAAGCTAAAGGGATCTGCAACCCTATAGGTGGAACAACATTATGAACTAACCAGTACCCCGGAGCTCTTGACTCTAGCTGCATATGCATCAAAAGATGGCCTAGTCGGCCATCACTGGAAAGAGAGGCCCATTGGACACGCAAACTTTATATGCCCCAGTACAGGGGAACGCCAGGGCCATAAAAGGGGAGTGGGTGGGTAGGGGAGAGGGGGTGGGTGGCTATGGGGGACTTTTGGTATAGCATTGCAAATGTAAATGAGCGAAATACCTAATAAAAAATGGAAAAAAAAAAAAAAGAGTTCCAGCAAAAAAACAAATTATTAAAATAAAGTCAGGCGCCCATGCCTAATCATGTTTAACAGTTATTTTAACAACATATATCCACAGAGCCATTTGATATAACTTTTGATATAACTACACGAGCACTTGCTCCCCTCCAGGTCAGTCTGAGTGGGACTTGGACATGGCATCCTGGTAAATAGGTAGCTTGAAATAGGTTTCAGAAGGACTTGGGGAGCATCACACTACCACAAAGATGGAAGCTTATTCCTCCAAGGCTCACCCCAAAGTCCTGGGACCAGGAAGGAACTTTTCGGAAACAATAACATGTACAAATGCAATTGTGCAGATAACTATCATGTGTCAGAATTCAAAACTGTTGATGATAAGGCTACAGGCAGTGGTGAAAGGTCCAAGGGAGACTTGGCAGACTGTGATAACAGAGCTTTGGTGTGATATCTCCAAGATACAGTGCTCTCTGGATCCTTATCTAAGGACACAGCCCTAAAGAGGACCCAAAACACTGCAATAAACACGGACACCTTTCTCTCTCTTCTGTTGTACCTTGGCAGCAACAGTGAAGATGAGCAATAGTGGCCAGAGGAATACTAACGATAAGAATGCTGGATAACATTTGTACAGTATGTGGAGGGACATGCTCAGTAGAGATACACGGTCTGGACTTGAGAATGAGTGACCAGGTAGTTGTTTCACTGAAACTCAGTCCAATGAGTTGCTATTTGGATTATCAAGTCAATCAGACTGAGAAACAAATAAGGGTTAGCAATGCATCCCTGGGTGAGGGCCTTCACAGAGATTAGATCTTGAGGGCTATGGCCTAAAGAATGCTTCAGCCCACTGAGTGGTTCCATTTTGGGGATAGATTATTGGAAGGCTCTGGAATGATGGCGGCAATGCTTGGTTAAAAGTAGGTTACTAGGGCCTTGTCTCTGGGGCCCAGACCTTGTCCTGATCACTTCCTGTTATGACTTCACTACACTTCCTGTCTGCCATGATACGAGCAGCTCATCTGCACACTGTTGGTAGACTCTGAGTCTGACCTCAGGCCTTTAAAGGGCTGACCAGTACAGGCAGGGGAATCCAAGCTTGCTCCTCAAACCAAGCAGAGCCTGTTCACCTGCTTTCTGGCTATGATACTTTCGGATCAGCAGCAACACAAGAGAGAGCAGGCAAGTAGAGGGCAACTTAGTTTTCTTGTAACAAACAAGAAATACCTAGGAGAATAGAGAGGTAGGCAACTCCATGTTGCAACTGGTTTTTCAGAGTGTTAACAAAGTAATTAGTCATTTCAGAATCTTACAGGAAAATCAACACATAAGTTTAAAAATCTGCTCACTGAGTGTTTTTCACAGTTATGCACACATGGTGATGTAATGACTTCTGGTTCCTACAGAAAGGCACATTTTCCCTTTTTATTCCGGGATGATGACAGGCACAGAATTCATCCACACACACTTGAAAAGGAAGTGCTTCGTTTCCTCCCCTTCTGTGACAGCAGGCTAGCTTGTGTCTCTTTAATCATCTCTTCCCCTCTAATCTATTTCCTACCATATAGCTGAGTGTCAGGTGGCATGGCTGAGAACCCTCAACTACAAAAGGCCTCATTTGCCTTGCTTTTAACTTTCATCTTGCTGTTAAAGACATGTTTTTCCCTCATCTTCACTTAGCTCTTCAGTATCAATCCTGAGTTTCTCAGTTTGTCTTAGAACTAGGTCTTGCTGTGTAGCTCAGGTTCGCCTCGAACTCACTCTGTGCCTAAGACTGAGTCTCCTCCTGCCACACCCACTCCAGTAGTGACTGTGACAGGCCCAAAAGCTTGGATGCAGTCCCGAGGCCAAAAGTTCATGGAAACTTAGTCTTCTGGAACCATGGCATCCTTTATGTGCCAAATCTGTCCTTGCTATAGTCAGTGAATGGATCTGTGTGCTTTCCTTCAATATTGTTTTATTTTGACATACAGCTAAGTTAGATTAGCCTCCACCAGTGTTCCAATGTCCTAGGCAGTCCTTGAGCCCACCCTGGGCTTGGAATTCAGTAAGAATGTTACCTATTCAGCAACATTCAGAATTACCTCTTGTAAGAGAGACAGTGAAAGAAATCAGGCATTACAATTTACTTGAATGGAGCTAGAAATCTCAGGGCTAGTCTACAGAGTAAATATTTAGAACAATAGCCGAGTTACTCCCATACACAGGAATACACAATGGCCTAGGAAGAAGGTAGGTTGTAGTTTTAGGAGGAACTGGAGTATTGTATTATTCATGAAAGGGTTAGTAGTACAGAACTCCCATGTGCATGTTTTTCACTAGGCCCAGAGGAATAGCATAAGTAGGTATTTACTAAGGGACCCCTGGTGGTGGGTTTAACAATAGACTAGCACTGCATCAGACCTTTCACATGGCTCCTGTGAAGAGCTGACTTTACATAGGGCTGATCTTATCTCAATTGTAAACATTGCCTGGTTCCTGCCAGTCTTTTTGTATGCATTTATTTGTTTTGTGTCAGATAACTTCAATGTACCTTGAATGACCTTAATGTACCACTTAACTTGTTTTCTGTATTATATAAGTCTGATGCTTGCTTTAACAAATTACATTCAGATACAACACTCCTTTGTGTTCTCGTCGATTTTTCACTTTTTGCCGACTCCCTGACCACCTGTACCGGGACCCTGATTCTCTCTCGGATTGAGGGGGCAACTGAGGCCAGTCATCGGCATCCTCCGTACAAAGGACAGAGTAGCATGGGTGCTGTCTATTCACAGAGTGGTGACATAGAGTGAGATCAAGCATGCCAGGTGCTGCAGCCTTTGATGTGGTCTAATGTGTGAACCTCCTGCCTCAGTCTCCCCTGTGCTGGGATCACAGGTGTGTGCCAACATGCCTGGCTAGTACTAACTTCATAGGATCTCATTCACTGGTTCAGGCTGGTTATCTCCCTTTCATTACCATCTTGCTGAAGCTTGGGAGTTAAAAACTGCCTGTCTCCCATTTCTAGGCAATGAGTGGTTTGGATGCAAATTCATCTTTGCATGACATGTACTTGAAGAAGACTTGAAGAAGAGAAGTCCTGAAACCCACATGCTGGACACTGTTTCTTCTGAAGGCAATCATGGCCACACAAATGGCAATGGTTCTAGAATCTTCTAATCCTAGAAAACTTATGCCACAATCTAGAACTCAACTCTAGGAGTGGCATCTTGGCTCCTGCTTCTCTCTTCTAGTGTTAGAAGCACCAAACTCCCTTGACAAACTATCTTTTTACCTAAAGTACCCAGGGTGATTTCTACACATGTCCTACCCTAAGACGCCTAGTCTCAGGACCCAGCACATGAGCAAGGGAGATATTAGCACTGGCCATCAGAGATTATACCACACACTGATAAATTAGTCTACACTGCTACTCTGTAAAGAGATAGGACCCATGTTTCTCTCCCCATCATACAGAGACAAGAGCTGAGTCTCAGAAGAGATGGGGTGCGTTATCCAACAAGTTTCGTTGGTAAAAGATAGAGACATCTTTTCCACTTTCCTTTGATAGTAGGAGTCCTCCACAGCACAAAGCAACCAAGTACAAGAAGCACACGAGGATTGGCACAGAAGTAAAGCTTGATTTCCTAGCATGTGTGTACCAGAGAATGTGTGTGCGTGTATGTGCTACAGTGTGGTACAGTGTGCTGTGCCTGTAGGTGGTGCATATGCATGAGCACATGAGTGTGCACTCCCATGAGCACACACTTAGAGGCCAGAGGGTCTCCGGTGTCTTCTACCATTCTCTGCCTGCATGTCTTGAGGCAGGGCCCCTCATTGAAGTAGAAGATCACTGATGTAGCTAAGCTGGTTGGCTAGTGAGCTCCTGGGACCTACCTGTCTCTGCTACCCACCCCCAGTCCCATCCCAATGCAGGGGTTACAGGTGCATGCAGCCATGCCCAGTTTATACATAGACACTGGGGAGTTAAACTCAGGTCCTCACACGTATAGAATAAGTGCTCTTGCCACCAAGCCAGCTGCCCAATCTATATTTCCTAATTTCTATTTGCTTCATCCTATTTATATCAGTGTTTGCCAGCAAATGTGCATGTGAGCTACATGCATGCCTGGTGCCCACGGAGGTCAGAAAGGGAGTCAGATCCATGGGAACTGGAGTTATGGGCATTGTGAGCCACCTAGTAAGTGTAAACGCAGGTCCTCTCCAAGAGCAAGAGTTGTTCTCCCTCTTTCCAACCTCCTATTTACTGTTGGTTCCCTCCTGCCCTGCTCTTTAAGCAGCATACCTTCTAAATCTATGCAATTATACTGTGCAATTACTTCCCCATCCCCCCTCCTTCCCTCTTCCCATCCCTCTCTGTCCCCTAAATATCTCTTCTCTCTGCTTTCATGTCACATACACCCCACCATCCTTTTCTGTCCTTCCCCATATCCTCTAGGTCCTTCCTCACTCTCATATGCTCATGTGCTGCACATACACACACACACACACACACACACACGTGCGCACAGACAGACACAACCAGACACACACAGAGAGACACAGAGAGAGACACACACAGATACACACAGAGACAAACATAGGCACATGCACAGACACACAGAGATAGACACACACAGACAGAGACAAACACGCAGACATACATACACACAGACAAACACAGAGACACATACACACAGACAGACACATACACATACAGAAACATGCAGACACACACAGAGAGACACACACAGAGAGACACACACAGACAGACATACACACAGACACGATACACACACACACTCATGTGCGTGCTCATGCTACAATTCTGCAAGAGAGAAAACGTGTAATATCTACTTTCTGAGTTTGTTCTATTTCACTTAACATGACGATCTCCGGTTCTGTTCATTTTCTCACTAATGACATGATTTCATTTTTCTTCACACACGGACCACAGCGTCTTTACCCATTCCTCTGCTGACAGACATGAAGGCTGGCTCTATTTCAGTTACTGTGAGCAATGCAGAAACAATGTACCTATGCAGGTATCTCTGTGGTGTGCTCACTTAGAAGCCTTTGGGTATATGCTCAGCAGTATGGGCTCACTTTGCAGAGGCCGTGACTCTGGATCTAATGGGACAAATGTACAGGCCCTCTTTTTTAGGGCTGTGCTTGTTACTTATGCGTTTCAGGTTACTTGAAGCTCAGTCCTACTATCTAACCCTGACTGACCATTGATCCTCTTTCAAGGCAACCATTTGGCCAATCTAAGGTTACCCAAAAGACTTGGGAAGACCAAAATTCGTTTCTTAGCTTCTCCCTAATGGCTGTTTACCAAAGATCTCCCCACCCTCCGCCAACAGGTCTCTAAAATAAAACTTGTCTTTTTCAAACTAGTTAATAAAAATTGTGTTACTACAGTGTTCAGAAAGCCAAGCAGGAAAACCCTGAGGAAGCAGACTGGCTTAGAGCACTTCCAAGGTGCTCAGACTGAATCCTTTCTCTCCGTATCCAAGAGTCCTCCACCCCATAGCAAGAATCAAGCCACAAGGACAGCAAGCTAGGATCCTGGGAAGCCACAGGGTCCCCATTCCCCAGTGGCAGCGTCAGTCCTAAGAAAACATTCCAGCATCTGAAATCTTCACCACTGCCATCAGAACACGAGGATGCCAGCATGGCCTGACCAGCCTTTGCCTTACTCTCATCCTATTGCGGTCTAAGTGACAGATAGCTGAGGATCTATACGGTCCTTCTTGCTAATATTTTACTTCCACCCTTGCCTCAAAGCAGGAAACATGGAAAGACACGAGAAAAAGGTATGCAAGATTAAGATGAGGAAAGAAGATGGGAGAGGAGAGCCCAGTGGGCTAGCAGAGCCGTGTAACCCCCATCCTATCAGTCGTGAGAAACAGAGTGAATCATATCACAATGCAACAGACTCCACTCACCTGGGGGAAGAGGGAGTACGTGGAATTATCGATGGTGAACGAGTATAAGAGCTCCCCATCGTACCACAGGCTCTTCCCCATGGGGGAGTTCATCTTAGTCATAGCAAAGAGATGGGCAGGGTCACAGCAGTCTTCCATTTGTCTCCTAGGAGAGAAAAAGACGAGAACGGCAGGTTAAGTGAGCAGCCGGGTCACTCATTTGTCATCCGCACAGGAATGTGCGGCCTCACCCCAGTGCCAGCTCACTCTGCAGACTCCACAGAGCAGATCACACTCTGAGTGACTCCCACTCCCAGTCACTGAGTAATATTTCACTTAAAAATATTTCAGGAAAACATTCTAGCTCTCAGGTGTGTCTGAAATATGTTCAGAGGCAAAACATATGCATGACCCTTGGAGATGCATGGATTAGTCCAGCCATCTGGGTCCTGGAAAGACTTGAGCTGGCTCTGAAGGGCAACTAGGCTTTTGTGGCAGCAGAAACACACCTGCCGTCAGGCTGTAACTATCGGGTGGTTAAAAACAGTGTGGACGAATGCTACAGGCGAATGAAATGGCGTGGTCCAAACTAATATGCCAGAAACTAAGGGCTCGATTACAGAGAGGACCTCAGCAGCCCCTCTGAATAGAAGCAGGCGTGAAAGGAACACTATGGTCTAAGACAATGGCGAGGCAAACTGTCTTCAGCACTCCTTTAACGTAAGCCTCTGTGGAAACTGACAGTTGAACACTCTGACCTCTGCCTTGGCTGTTCACCCTCCGTGTTCGAAATAGCGCCCTCGCTCAGGATTGCCTGCCCTGAATGTTCTACCCTGTAGACTCCTGTTGGTTCCTCAACTACTGGCCTTGTTACTGCTCTATGGGTAAACCCATCAGGCGCTGAGCTTTAATGAGGAAATGAGCTGGCACTTGGGAAGACAAACTGCAGACACGATGGCACACCTCGAGTGCACCAGGAAGCACCTACTAAAGCACACTGCTGGTGTGACCGTGAGTTGCCAGAGGAGAGTAACTAACATCTCATTAGACATGCTAGGTTATCTTGGCTGGCCTCCCCTTCACACTAGTTTCAATGGGAAGAGGGCAGGGGATAAAAGTCTTACCCCCTACCATCCCCCACATCAAAGATGTTAATGCCATATTTTGCAACTATACCAGCATTCCATTGATCATAGACTGTTCTTCCCTTTCCTGTCCCACCCACCACCATCGACATCATTGCCATTATCATCAGGCTCTCTTTGTGTATACCAGGCTGGTCTTAAGTTCATCACCCTCCTGACTACTGAATGCTAAGGACTATTCACAACCATGCTCAGCTCACAAGTTATCCCTATATTTTGTCAAAAGAGCACTCTAGTAAGCTACATGATAAAAAACAATCTCTTAATACAGAGAGACGTCCCACCCGCGTGAATGTAAACTTTAGGGAGAATGCACTGAGTTTGGGTTTCCTGTCACGGGTCTGGTGATATCTCATTTTCTTTTGTTCTTTGAGCAACGAAAATTATTGTGAGTGTCATTAAATTCCATTTGCATCTACAAAAATGCACCACCTGTGGTTTAAAGACATGCCTGGGCCACAGGAAGAACACACATGCAGACCTCTGCGACCATGTCTAGGCTGTTTCCTCTCTGTTTGCCAATTGCTCAGAGCCATACCAACCCACTTCCCCTTTCTTTACCTAAGGAATCTTTTGCACAAATGGGCCCAGTGCCTGCCAGACAGCACACGCCTTCTGGACAGGGCTTCCACTCGGTTCCCACCATACCATGGAGCTGGGCAGCCTTATGATTCTCTCCCCACAGTCTGTCTCAGCTCACACAACCAACACCATGGCTGGATGGGGCTCTCTCTCAAGTCTTTCCGGCTTTCACCAGACCCTTGCATCCGGACTGAAGCTCTCACCTGGACTCCACTTTAACTCAGTATAAAGAATCACAAAGGAAACCTTGCCAATGTCGAGTGACAGCACTGCCTTCTGCCTGGCACCTGACAGCTTACAAATCACGTTCATGTGTGTTTCCTCTCTGAATTATAAAAAGCAAAAACAAAACCCAAAACAAAAACAACCACACAGGGAAAAAAAAATCCAGGCACATTTTTATGAAGTCACAGACAATGAAACCAGTGTCTAAGCCAATAGTTACACGAGTTTGATAGGCTAATGAATGACTTCTTATTCCTTTAAGGGGAGAAAGCAGAATTAGACGAAAAAAAAAAATAGCAGGATAGCAGGTGTTCCTCGAGGACAAATGTTTCCAGAAACATTGCAAATTTGCAATCTTGTTGCTCTCTTCAGTGCAGGCGCCTCTCCAACATTTTCTCTCTCTCTCCACAAATCCTCCACACCCACCTGTCCTGCTGACCTATGAGGTGCTAAGGGCGCACAAAGAGAAGATGCCCACGCACATGCCTCAGACCGGAGGGGCCTAACCCAGCTCGCCACCTACAGAGACCACGGCAACAACTTCGAAAGCAGCAGTTGAACCAGGGACACTCTGTACTTCCAGCACTGGGTGGCTGAGGCAGGAGAATAAGAAATTTACAGCCACCCTGGGCTACACAAGAATAAAAACAAAGCGGAGCCATTAGGTGCATCGGCTGGAATGTCATCATAGGATGTGTAATGAAGGGTTTGTTTTGTTTTTAATTCTTAGGTAACATTGTGGTAGGCTCTTCAGATGTGAAAGTAGACTCAAAAATTAAGAAAGCAAGATCTGCCTTCAGAAAACATAAGGAAAGGGCAAACAAGCTTAAGCTACAACCACAGATTAACCAACGAAACCACAGCAATCTTCAGGGCTCTGCACAAAAAAAAGGAACAAACAAGAAAATGGAAAAGCAACTTACACAGAGAGACAGACAGACAGACAGAGAAACAGGGAGACAGAGAAACAGGGAGACAGAGAAACAGGGAGACAGAGTCAGAGAGACACAGGGAGCACCAAGAATGTGTCTAGTAAGTTAAGGCAAGTTTTATAAGGAACTCTTCCAGCTCAATAGTCGGAAAACCAATAATGTCATAGCCAGGAACCAAACAGAAACTTGTCCCCAAAAGATGCAGAGATGGAAAACAAGGCCAGGAAGGCTCAAGGGTAAATGTGCTTGCTATGTAGGCCTTATGGCATGGTTTGATACCTGGAACCCAGGGTTGACATGGAGAGGGGAGGGGTGCTGGATATGGCAGCATACATTTGTGGTCTTGATCCTCCCACTATGGAATGGGATGCAAAGACAGAGTCAGGTGATGGAAGAGGATAGGTCAGCTATCCTGAAGCATGCTGGGCAGTCGCAAGGAGGCCTTGCCTCAAGAGCAAGGCTGAAGGAAGAGAAGTAATGGAACCTACTTCAGCCTGCCCCCGACCTGCCCAGGCTCGCCAGGGTTTCCTTCCTCTCACTCTGCCTCACTTTTTTTGGTTTTCCATCTCTCTCACGCATACACAATTACTTTTTTTCAAAATTAAAAGCAGCAGGCAACAGTCACCCAGAAAGAGACTTAGCTTCCTTCACCATCAGGGAAGTGTGTGGTGAAGCCCCGGAGAGTCATAGCCCACACCTGTACTGATAGCCATCTCCAAAGAGCAAACAGCAAGAAACATCTGGGTAAAGAGAAGGAGCCCCACGCACTGCTGATACAAATACAGTGTCATAGGCACTGTGGAAGAGAATACAGAGGCTCCGCAAGAAACCGAAAAATGAAATTCTCACATAACCCAGCTGTCTTCATGCTGGATACGCACGCAAGAGAGATAAAATCACCACCTCATAAAGGAGCCTGTGTTCGCCCTGCGTGACTCACAACGGCGACTGTAGGGCGATCATCTAGATGCCATTAACAGATGGGCGAACAGAAAATGGAATGCAATTCCGCCTTAACAAGAGGGCCCTGCCATTTGTCACTTGCACAGGCCTCCAGGGTATTAGGTTAAGTAAGATAAACCAGGCACAGAGGCACAAGGAGAGTATGATGTCATTTGTATGTGGACTCAAAAACAAAACAAAAAACAAAGGCAGCAGCATAAAAGATGAAACCTCGACTATCCGTCATGAGAGCAGGGGTGGGAAGGAAGTGGAGAGGAGTGGGGATGTGTGGCTCAAGGGTCAGAAGACTGCCAAGGAGCCGGGCGTGGTGACACATGCCTTTAATCCCAGCACTCGGGAGGCAGAGGCAGGCAGATTTCTGAGTTCGAGGCCAGCCTGGTCTACAAAGTGAGTTCCAGGACAACTAGGGCCATACAGAGAAACCCTGTCTCAAAAAAGAAGAAGAAGAAGAAGAAGAAGAAGAAGAAGAAGAAGAAGAAGAAGAAGAAGAAGAAGAGGAGGAGGAGGAGGAGGAGGAGGAGGAGGAGGAGGAGGAGGAGGAGGAGGAGGAGGAGGAGGAGGAGGAGGAGGAGGAGGAGGAGGAGGAGGAGGAGGAGGAGGAGGAGGAGGAGGAGGAAGAAGACTGCCAAGGAAGCCATCAACCAAGTGGGGAGCAGGAAGAAGACTGCCAAGGAAGCCATCAACCAAGTGGGGAGCAGGATGCTCAAGATCAAGAGTTTGGGGGACTAGAGATAACAAAATTAAAATGCCAGACAGACTTATTGTTAGGTATATTTTAGCTGCTCTTATCACAAATGAAAGTAATTATCAGATGACAAACTCTTAATCTGCTTCGCTGCAGTGAACAGTGAACACTTTATCCCCTGTGTATCCCATAAACCTCAAACACAAAATAAATGTATTTTTAAAATGGAGAAGGCCAACCAACAAGCTAAGTTACTACTGCAGAGAGACGTAGCCAGAGACTCAGTGGACATCTGTGTTTGCTTAGAAGGAGTAGAACTTTGAGTTATGTCCAGCGTTCTGGGAGTGACCTCTGCCCTAAGCTCTGGCCTAGGAGAAACTGGCAGGATGAGGGATCATCCAGGACATTTTAGCCAGGAATGCTGCCACAGATTTATGAGGTAAGAGGATGCAATTCTATTTGCCAGAAATCATGGTACCGGTACTAGGACTGCAGCCTCTAAGAACTGTCAAGCTGAACCGAGTACGCCATCTCTGTCCAACCTTCGGCAGCTTTCAAGGGGAGACACAGAACAATCAGCTTTTGGAAATTTTGGCAATTTGTTTCCCTTCCCTTTTCTCATGCTTCTCATACTGATAGTAAATGATACCTAAGTGGTGTGTGTGTGTGTGTGTGTGTGTGTGTGTGTGTGTGTGTGTGTGTGTGTGTGTGAGATAGTAAAAAAGGCAGAAGGAAGACTCAGACAGAGTTTGGCTCAGCCACTGAAGTGCTTGCTTGCTAACTCCAGGACCTAAACACAATCTGCAAAAGATTTATAAAAACCTAGGCATGGTGGTATACACCTGTAGTCCAGCGCTGGGAAGAAAGGGAGGTGGCCCTCTCTTTCCCTGGGGCCACTGGCGAGCCAGCCTAGCCTATATAGTGAGCTCCAGGCCAATGAGAGATCTTATGTCTAAGAACAAGGCAGATGGTACAGAGGAATGACACCCGGAGTTGTCTTATGGCCTGATGGTGTATGTACACACACATAAATACACATAGTACAGAAGAAAAGCCAGTTTATTCAGATTTCCATTTTCAGCATGTTTATGATTAGAATCCCAGTCTCTGACGTGCTCCCATCTAAGATGCTGCAGTCAGACCATAGAGTGAAAACACGCTTAGCCCAAGAAGCACTGAGGAGGAAGAGGTCGCTCAGGTCTCAGGCCTCCTAGTGGGAGCTGGGGCAGGGGGGTCACAGGCCATGAGGCCATCACCTATGACAGAGCTCTTCAGCTGTGGGTCATGGCCCCACATGTGTTCCTGTAACTGAGTATGGGTCTGCAACACGGGTAGAAAGGTTCATAGAACACGCAGCAGGTGAATTCGAAATCAAACGTCCAGTGCATCCCAAAAGTATTTCTGGAAATTGTCGCTTGTGTTACAAGTAACCCAACAATTGTAAACTGGACAGAATCTAGAATTGCCCAAGAGACAAGCCCCCCGAAGTCCTAACTAGATGAGGTCGGCCTCCAGAAATGCTTGTGACGGGTTTGGTTACCTTGGTGTGGTTACTGGGCCGTGTGTGTGTGTGTGTGTGTGTGTGTGTGTGTGTGTGTGTGTGTGTGTGTGTGTGCAGATCCACCCTGCGAGGGAGCAGCACTGTTGGCTGCACATGAGCCTCACAGGCACAAGAGGGAGGTGACTGAGCATCACCAGTCAGCACTCTCTGCTTCCTGACTGTGGAGGCAATGTGGCCAGTTCCCTCCGTTCCTGCTGCCAGGACCTTCCCCACCAGGAAGGGCAGTGTGCCCTCCAAGTGTGAGACAAAAGATCTTTTCCCCTACACCGCTTTTGTCAGGGCCTTTTATCACAAACAGGAGAGGTAATAAGACATGCAGTTTCACTGCTGCCCGGGGTTGTGAACACACAACACACTCATTTGTGCACTTCACATGCCCAGTGACAATGAACACAGCCTGAAACAGCTCAGCACAGCAGACAGTTGTGTGTTATGACCTGCAGTGATTTCACATGAAAGTTATCTGATCTCATAGAAATAACACGGCTGGAGTAAACGCTCTCAGTATCTTCCCACCACCATCACTGAGCATCAAATTAGTTTATCTTCACTCTATATTGGATTAGCACATTCATCCCATTAGTAAGTAATTTTGCTTTCATCTTTGATGAGTGGTAAATTACATGTATATCAAAGAAGTGTTTTAAACAGTTTCTCTATGATTTGTTATTAGTAATTATACCTATCAGTTGTTACTGGTAAATGTTTAATTTGTATACTTCTTTATATACCTATATACCAGGGTCACATAAAAGTTTTTCAGGTTAAATAAAAGGTCACCATGGGTAGAGTTTAAGAACAACTGGTCTACAAGCAGGTAATACCTGTTTGTGCCAGTAAACTAGAGGAGTTGCAGAGGTCTGAGATTTTGAAAACACTCAACAAACAAGGGTGATAAAAAGGCCCACTCCACTATGAGTACCTCGCCTCAGAAAACCTTTCTGAGACTCTTTCAGACGCCAGACTGAACACGTTGGTCCCTGGACCTGAAAAGGGCTGGCCACCTGCCATTCAGATGACTGGCACTCTAAACTCTTTCCAAGTTCTAGCTGTACTGGAACAGGAGTGACTGAGAATTCTATCTTGCTCTCGGTGTTTGACCAGAATCTACCGTTATATTCAGTTTTAGACTCAGCTTTGGGAAAGCTGAATAAACAAGAAAAATGAGCATTTATATCTATGACACTTCTGGCATCCCTAGACACGTAGGCATGTGCCAAACAACCGTGCAATCACACGCCATGGCTACCTTATCTAAGCAGGGCCTCTTCGTGGCAGCCCAGGAAGAGAGCATTGTGCCTGCATACTATCTGAAACTGAAATGCAGTTTAAGTTTCTGACAAGGGGTCAGGGAGGAAATAGAATGAAAATCCCCTTATGTGTCTCATGTGCTCTTGTATGTCCCAGCTCCCATCAGCCTAAAGACACACAGTGCACAGCTGATACTTCAGGAAGAAAACGATACAGTCGTACATCTATGATGAAGGCTACCAATGTTGCATACGAAAGTATGAAGAAGTACTAATGATGTCAGCACATAAGTTTGACAGGAACATAGAATATTATGAAAGCCAATATTTGAAGATAATATGAGGAAAAATAACAGAACATCTGTTTAATCAACAAGCAAACAATTTTTTTAAAAAGATTTATCTATTTTGTATATGAGTACACTGTAGCTGTCTTCTGACACACCAGAAGAGGCCACTGGGTCCTATTACAGATGATTTCTGGGAATTGAACTCAGGGCCTCTGGAAGAGCAGTCAGTGCTATTAACTGTAGAGCCATCTCTCCAGCCCATAACCACAATTTTTGAAATAGCAATATATAGAAGATAAAGCGGTTGAGGTAGTATATTACTGATGTACTAGCATTTAAGACATTTAAACAAACTAATCATCAAGAATGATTTCTAGGGACTAAAGAGATGCCTCAGCAGTTAAGAGCACTTGTTCATCCAGAGGACCTAGGTTCGATTCCCAGCACCCACATGGCACCTCCCAACCATCCGTAACCAATTCTAGGGGATCCAACGCCTTCTTCTGACCTCTGTGGGCACCAGGCATGCATGTAGTACCTAGACATACATGCAGGGAAAGCATCCATACAAATAAAATAAAAACAACTTTTTAAAACTTTGAAAAATAACAATATCCATTTTCAGTTATTTATTTTAATTTTAAAGACAGTTGGTTAAGGGTCAAGTGGGGGAAATGCTTTAGGTGGGAACTCTTCATATTCTGTCACAACAAAGTTATGAGTTAGATGTAAAATTTGCACCCAAAATTTCCATGAGGAATAAGACTTCTAAGAAGACTATCAGTAAGAAACCATTTCTGATGCAGTCATGATGGAAAATCCCTCATACTCCCTTTATCCTTATTATCTCCCCACCCCACCCTGCTTTATGTCGCTCCACAGCACTGAGCTTGGCCTGAGGCTGTCTTCTTACTATATGGTCTTGATCACTGTCTATCTTCCTCTGTTAGTAACCTGTCTTATTACTGAGATCACATGCCTGACAGTCATCAAGTTGAGGGAGGAAGGGTTTGTCTAGGCTCCCGGTTTAAGGGATACAGTCCGCTGTAGCTGGGAAGGATGGCAGCAGAGGCTATGTAGCATCTTCTCTCATTTCCACAGTGGGGAAATGGCAGACAGTGGGTCTGAGCTACGTCATCTCAAGGTCTGTCTCGGGGAAGTACGGTCCCCAGCAAATCACCTCCTGAAGCTACTATAACCTCCCAGATGTGCAAACAGTTGAAAGACCAAGTGTTCAAACATATCAGCCTACAGAGAATGTTCCTCATGCCAGCCACACAGGCTCCAGGGTACAAAGCACAAAGCTCCAGAAAGAGAAAGACTCCACATATTCATAGCTGATTGTTCCACTCCTAAAAAGCTGCTTCAGCCATTGAAAGGGGTGTTAAATATGATTGGGATAGATAAAAATTGAGAGGGGGGATGGAGGAGGAAGAGGAAGAGGAAGAGGAGGAGGAGGAGGAAGAAGAAGGAGAAGGAGGAGGAGGAGGAGGAGGAGGGGGAGGAGGAGGAGGAGGAGGAGGAGAAGGAGAAGGAGAAGGAGAAGGAGGAGGAGGAGGAGGAGGAGGAGGAGGAGGAGGAGGAGGAGGAGAAGGAGAAGGAGAAGGAGAAGGAGAAGGAGAAGGAGAAGGAGAAGGAGAAGGAGAAGGAGAAGGAGAAGGAGAAGGAGAAGGAGAAGGAGAAGGAGAAGGAGAAGGAGAAGGAGAAGGAGAAGGAGAAGGAGAAGGAGAAGGAGAAGAAGAAGAAGAAGAAGAAGAAGAAGAAGAAGAAGAAGAAGAAGAAGAAGAAGAAGAAGAAGAAGAAGAAGAAGAAGAAGAAGAAGAAGAAGAAAGGAGAAGAAGAAGAAAAGAAGCAGCAGCAGAAGCAGACAGATTTTGGGGGGCTCTCTATGCAAATTTTGTTCTTACCAATCAAAACTCAAATTTAAGAACTCTATTTCTTATCATTTTCACCTATATTTGCCAAATATCAAAGCAAACAAAAATAATTCCTGTAGACTGACAAACATTGACAGCAATAGAAGATGAGAGTTTCTAAGACCTTGAGATCTACTAAACACCAAATTCAAGTTCCTTTCCCTGTTGCTGAGCTGCAGTGCAGTGAGAACAGCTGCCCTTGGACACACAGGCACACAGGCAGGGGCCCCAGGACACAGCTGCCCTTGGGCACACAGGCACACAGGCAGGGGTCCCAGGACACAGCTGCCCTTGGGCACACAGACATAGAGCCAGGGACCCCAGGAACAAGCCACCAGCCGATAAATTCATTTTCTTTCACCATAAGTGTCAAACTTTCAAATTTGACTTTTAAAACATTTGATAGGGATTTAAATACAATCCCATCTTCCTAAAATTCTTCCTTGACTGACAATATTTGACTCTGGTCAATTATTGGTTTTAATATTTAACTTTTGGCCAAAGTATATATCGAAGGCACTTTTTCCAGATGGCTGTCAATAGACTTTGCTATAAGCTACCCTGGGCTAAGTTCCTGAACTTCCTTTTTCACTACTTTATGTTGACTCCTTGGGTAATGTCACCTTGGTGAAGGTGCCCAAAGTCCCAACAACAGAGGGTGGCTCTGAGAGTGAGATCCTAGCTAGAGAGTGATCAGCCCTTCATATGGTCTCAGTAAGTATTCACTCTACTGTCCTTGATTGCTAAGACACTGTCCTTCTGTCCTGCCAGCCCCACACAATCCTAGTTCAAAGCTGTTTTCTCTGCATACACATTTCTAGCTTTTAAAGATTAGTCTTATTTTTGATCATGTATATATGTCTACGTATGGCTAAGTACACATGAATGATGTAACCCTGAAGGCCAGAAAGGGGAGTTAGATCCCCTGGGTCTCAGTTACAGGAGGTTGGAAGCCACCTAGCATGGGTGCTGGGAACTGAACTCAGATCTTCTGCAAGAGCAGCAAGTGCTCTTAATCACTGAGCATCTCTCCTGCCCCAACATAACCCCACTTAAATGATCAAGAGGATTTACTCCATTGTGTACATAAGCTAAAAAGGACTCTGCATTTGTGGAGTCTGGTGCCAGACAGTGAAGTTAGAGAAGCATTTTAGTACCCTCTGGATGGTAGATTTCACAGCAGTTATGGAATATTAAAACCAAATAATTGACCAGAGTCAAATATTGTCAGTCAAGGAAGAACTTTAGGATGATGTGATTGTATTTAAATCCCCGTGAAATGTTTTAAAAGTCAAATTTGAAAGTTTGACACTTATGGTGAAAGAAAATGAATTTATCGGCTGGTGGCTTGTTCCTGAGGCCCCTGGCACTGGGGCCATCATGAAGTTATATCTTCCCTTGATTGAGTGAAATCTTTGTCTTAAATCAATTTCAAAGCAAGTTTTAAACTGGGAGTCAGGGCTGGGGAGTAGCTCAGTGGTAGAGCTCCTGCTTGGCATGTGTGAGGTCTCGGCTTGGCCCAGAGCATCCCAAACAGTAATGATAACCATAAGATCTAAAAATAAATTTTAAAAGATGGGGTCACTGTTGAGTATGGCAACTGTAGCAGTCTGAATGTGAAATGTCCCACACGCGCTCATATGTTAATACCTGGTTCTCCAGCTGATGTGGTATTTGAGACGGTTCTGAACCCTTTAGAACGGGGCACCTAGCTGGAGAGATGTTAGTAAAAGCCGCAGAAGCTGTGCTGAAGAACAAGCCCTTCAGTCCTGTCTTGGTCCTTGTGTCCACTGGTCTGTGTAGCTAGGGAGATTGCAATGTCAGGCTCTGAGAATGAACGGACACAACTGGTCTGAGGCAGGAGACCAGAAACACTGAGCAAAGTACGATGTCTCAGCCAAGCCCCAGTACTGTTCCCACCAGGGCTTCCATCTTTGCCCTAAATCTATTTTAAATGTTATATATAGGTGAGGGGAGAGGGTGTGCCAAGTCACACACAGAGAACCATCTGTGGGGCCTGGTTCTCTCTTTACACTGTGTGGTTTGTATTGAACAAACTCAAGGTATGAAGCTCACCTACCAGGCCATCACCTGCTGAGCCATTTCCTCCACCACATCTAAGAGATATAAAATACACTCTGGAGGTCTGGAGAGATTGCTCATCAGTTAAGATCACGAGTGCTCTTCTGGTCTCCATGCAAACTGCACAGACATGGTACACAGACACGCACACAGTGAAAACACTCATACACATGCAATAAAAATAAATAAATCTAAAAAAAAATTAATTCAAGTGTATTAAAATGAAATCTATACTCGGTATAGGTAGAAATCTGAATCTTCCTTAATGTTCCATAAAAAGCTGTCAGGTAGTGTGGAGAAGAAATGCTTTCATTGCACTATTGCCTAAAATAATGTTTCCTACAGATATAATAGGAAGGCTTTCAGGGATTAATCTTTAGATAATTTTCCAGAACTGCAAACAAAGAGCAAAACAGCTCTTATCCTCAACTGAAGAGAGCCTGTGGCCTCGCATTCTGCAGCCTTTGCTCCTCCCAGTCGAGATGAGTGTATACAGAAAGATGAGTGTGTAATTTGCATTTCTCAACAATGGGCAGAGCAAATGGGGAAAGCGCTTGGAGCCTGAGTATTCCAAAAACCATCTAATTTTCCTAATACATATTTATTTTGTAAACCATCTAGTAAATATAACTGATCCCTTCTGAATTACCCATTTGCTTTTTAAGGAGGTTTAAGCCGGCGGGCTGTTTTGCAGGGCACATTCACTTATTCAACCGATAAATATGCATTTAGCATCTTCTATACGCTCAGGGCTGGAGGGAAGAGGGATAGCAAGATCAGGGGCTACCCACACACCAAAGTCCTTTCGGTTCTAGGGGAAGGAGCCAACCCAAACGAGCTAAACATTTGCATGCTCTAGATCTGGACACATGATCTTCAACTGGAGCATTTCGGCTTGTCCTCACTGGGTGAGCGGCCTTCAAGTAAAGACCGGAAAGAGGCAAAGAAACATATCCAGGTAAGCACAAAACTCCTGCTCCTCTTGTCCTAGCATCCCAGCCCAGCCTAAGAATTAAACTGGCATAAGACAGGCTAATAGAGTAAAGTCATCCAATTTTATTTAATGAAAGTGTTATTTGACGCAGGAGCCCCACTAAGGAAAAGAATGTCAGAGAGTGGTAAAATGCGTAGGCTCTTAGATGAAGTGAGAGGCATTGAGGGGGAAAACTACACTAGACAGAGGTGAAGAGAGCCTGAGTTCTTAGGGGATGTTGTAGAGTAGTCCCATCAAAGCAGGTGCCACTCTTCAGGCCCAGGGAAGGCCATCCCACACACAGGAGGCTCCATCTCAGAAAAAGGAGATGGGTGACAACACCCTCTGCTCCCTTCTGTTCCTCCTGTGCCTCTCTTTAAGAGCACTCTTAATTAAGTATACAATGTTCATTGTGCATGTAAATGAGCCCCATCTTCTACCCTCCCCCCAAGCCACGCCCCCTCAGCATGACCTACCCTCCCCCAGCCACGCCCCCTCGACATCACCTACCCTTCCTTCAGCCACGCCCCTCACTACTATACATTTTCACTCTTGCACTCACCACATACATTATCTAATGTATTTATAGAAAACCTGTGAAAACTTATGACATTTGTCTTTTGAAGCTGGCTTAAATTTATGTGCTATGACTATCTCCAGTTGTATATATTTCACAATCAATGATGCAATTCTCATCTTACACACACACACACACACACACACACACACACACACACACACACAAAGAAAATCCTATTATGTGTCTAATCCGCTCCCCTGACCCAGGCACCTAGGTTGCTTCTCTGAGTCACCTACTAAGCTTGTAATTGTGGTCCTTCAGGAAACAGTCCGGTGGAATATCCCGGCAATGGACTGAATTGAGTTTCTCTGAGTGATAGATCTATTTTTAGTTTAAGTTTTTTGTTAGTTTTAAAGAAAGACAAAAATGAGACAGCATTTCACCGAATAACTTTGGCTGACCTGAAACTTGCTACGTAGACCTGGTTAGCCTCGAACTCAGTGTGATTTGCCTGCTTCTGCATGCCAAGGGCTGGAATTACAGACGTGTGCCACCTCTCCTGGCTGTTTTTTAGTTTTATGGACATTTCCATTACTACCTCTGTTGTGACTGGACTAATTTAAGTTTCTACCATCAGTTAACTGGGGGGTCCTTTCCCCCCTAAACCCTGTCCAGCATCTGTTAATGGCTGCTGCTCTAACTGGACAGTGTCATTAAGTTCTCTGGCACCTAGTGAGGTTGAACGTTTCTTTTCATGCACTTTTGGCCATTCCTGCTTCGTCTTGAGTTATAGCGGCAGTGTTTTTAGGGCAGTGCTACCTTGCCCCATCCAAAGGCGGTACAGGCAGAGCCAACAGCAAGTAAGGAGACCTTGCAGAATGTGTGGGTCATCGGAAGGAATCGTGACAATAAGGATGCTGGGCATTTTTTCATTAAGATTCGGTCCTTTTTTTCCACTGAATATTTTCTTTCATGATTTGGTTTATAGGTGCAGAACCCATGGTTGTGGAAGAATACTGTATCAAATATAATAACTGTGGTCACGACACACACACACACACCTTTGCTTTTATCACACCTAGAAAGAAGCTTATGAGAAACAATGTCTGTGAAAGATGCACAGAAATTGGTAAAGGGCAAAGGAAAAACAGAAGCTAATGAAAGAGAAACACGCAAATGCCAAATTATTCTGATTTTTCTTATATCTTCTTCCTCCTCCTCCTCTCCCACCTCCTCCTCTTCTCCCTCTTCTTCCTTCTCTTCTTCCTCTTCCTCCTCATCCTCTTCTTCTTCCCTTCCTCTTCCTCTTCCTCTGCTTCTTTGTGAGACAGGGTTTCTCTGTGTACACCAGGCTGGTCTCAGACTCAGAGCTCTGCCTGCCTCTGCCTCCTCCTGAGGGCTGGGATTAAAGGCGTGCACCACCACTGCCCTATCCTGATTTTTCTAAACTAGGAGGCTGAAGCACCAAGCAGGAAGGAGTCAGGGTCTGTGGTTTGCCTCCCTGGATTGCAGACCCACAAAAGCAGCCCAACTCCACACGCACTCAATGCTGGAGCTCGCTGAGAAATTTTCAGAGCATAATTGTCTTCTTCATGATTCACGGCACATACTTCTGGCATTTCTGTGAGAACGACTCAAAATTCTTTTTCTGAGAACAATTTTGGCTTTGCGCTATGACCCATTTTCACAGGCAAGAATTCTCTGTAAACACAAGTCAGGGATTCTCAATTTTCCTTACAGAATATTAACGGTGCCACCTGCTTGTCTAAAACATATGGGTCTCTCTTTACTCAGCACAGAGTAGCAGCATCTCAGCTTGTCAACAACATTTAATTGACTGTCACCCAGTTTCCATTAAATATGCAATTAAAGGAACATGTGTTTAAGAGAGAAAAGGAGGTGTCTTAGCTGGACTTCCTCCTGGGAGGCCGACTTCATACTCTCCAAACGGCGAGTGAAATCACAAGCGAGAACAGGCATCTGCATCATGCCAGCGCGGCTATTTTAAAGCATCTACCGTATAAATCCATAGCTGTGATTAGAACTGCCTTGGCATCAAGTGGGTCAGCCCAGCTCATGCCCATCACGCTGGGCTCATCTTAGCTGACCATCGCCACTGACTGGTTCCTGGTATCCGCACTTCACTTGGAATTGTTGGTGAATATCACTGAGGTCCTCACCACAGGAAAGTGCAGAGGTATTTGAGTTGACAGCAGAAACTAAGGAGAGGTGTGGCCTTAGAAGCACAAACAAAAAGAGAGATGATTTATTTTTAAACTGAAGGCTTTGAGAATATAAAAGATATTTCCACTGTAGATGGAATGAATCATAGGATGAAAAGTGAATTAGAAAAAAAAAAACACTTGGCAAAGGGAAAATGATAGAACAAAAGGAATATTTAAATTTTGTCAATGAGATAATCAGATCCTGAAAAATATCAACCAGATAAAGCCGGTGTGATATATTTACGCTGAGACAACAGCAGCAGAGTCTAACAAAGGACAGTGTGAATGTTTACATCCACAGCGAAGTAAAACACAGGTGTCAAATGCCTATAAGCCGGACACTTTTAATCATTTTCTCCTTTGTTTAATGGAAGTGAATCAGTAAAAAAAATATCATTTACTTACTTATTTAATGGCATGCTGGGAAGCCCTCCATCAGTGAGCAACATCCTCAGGCCTACGTTATCCAAAAATTCGCAAGAGCAGCTGGTTCAAGCATCAGTAATAAGAACGTATCCCATATACTCAAGGTCAAGGGCACAGTGTAGTAGCCTTTGCTAGGGAGTCCCTCCCAGGTTCCAGGGATGTAACAAGAGAAAATGTTCACTTGCTTCGTGGTTCCTCAGTGGAGACAGACATTTGCCTACTTTGGAAATCACTTAAGAAGCTACAAGCAAGTTTTGTAGGTATGTGTAAATGTTTGTGTGTGTGAGGTGACACACGCGTATGTAAATGTTTATGTGTATGAGGCTACACACGTATGTGCAGAAGCATGTGCACATGTGTGCACGTAGAGGCCAGAGGTCAACCTTGTGTGTTCTTCCACAGATTCTCTCCTGGGGTTCCAGCAAGCCCCAGAGACCCACTTGTCCCGGCTTTGTCAGCACTTGGGTTGTGTCCATTTTCACAAGGGTTCTGAGACTTGAACTCAGGGTCCCATCGTTGCATGGCAAGTGCTTTTCTATAGTATCACCCAACCCCTCAGAAGTCTATTCTTTAAAATATTCACTTAGTGTTTGGAGATGGTTTGGAAGAAATGGGTTAAAAAGTACAAGGTTTAGCCACACCTGGGGATCCATCCCACATGCAGACACCAAACCCAGACACTATTGTAGATGCCAAGAAGTGCTTGCTGACAGGATCCTGATACAGCAGTCTCCTGAGAGGCTCTGCCAGATCCTGACCAATACTGAGGCAGATGCTCACAGCCAACCATTGGACTGAGCACGGGATCCCCAATGGAGAAGCTAGAAAAAGGACTGAAGGAGCTGAAGGGGTTTGCAGCCCCATAGGAAGAACAACAATATCAACCAACCAGAGCCCCCAGAGCTCCCAGGGACTAAACCACCAACCAAAGAATATACATAGAGGAACCCATGGCTTTAACCACATATGTAGCAGAAGATGGCCTAGTCGGGCATCAATGAGTCGGGCCTTGGTCCTATGAAGGCTCGATGCCGCAGTGTAGGGGAATGCTAGGGCGGGAAGATGGGAGTGGGTGGAGGGGGGAACACACTCACAGAAGCAGGGTAAGGGGGGATAGGATAGGGAGTTTGCAGAGGGGAAACCGGGAAAGGGGATAACATTTGAAATGTAAATTTAAAAAAAATATCGAATTTAAAAAAGAAAAAAGAGTACAAGGTTTAGCTCCTCCTGGTCAGTTCAGAGTGGAGACAATTTGTACAATTAGAGCCTACGTGGAAGTAAGAACCTCTTAGAGTTAAGCAGGCACACTGTTGAAAGCCTTCAGCAAGCAGCAGTAGAATTACGCTTTTATTAACTCACCGTTTAAGGTTATAATGATCGGCTCTTTTTTAAAAGCTCTGTTTGTTTTCCCTCATGTGTACGCTTTGCCTGCACATATTTATGTGCACCAAACCTGGATCCTCAGCAAGAGCATCAGTTGCTCCTAACCCCTGAGCCAGCTCCCCATCCCCAGTAGAGACTCTCTTGAAATGAGAATTTATCTCTTAGCATTTATCAGAGTCAGCAGCCACACCATAGCTGATGTCTCCACACTTAGATGTGGGGATGTATATCCATGCATTTCCTAGAATGAAAATTTTAAAGTCGATTGGATGAATCAAAGATTATATTCCATTGGGGGGGGCGTCACCTGTTTCAAGGAGCTGTTGTGTCTTATGTGTTTGTTCTTTCCACTTTTGCTTTTAGTCAAGTGAAATGTGTTCAGAGTTTAAGTGAATACAAGGCAACAAAACAAACTTCCCTTTCCGAGTCCCCAGTCCTGTCTCTGCAGAAAGGCAAAGGTATCAAACATAGATATCACACAAATAATGCATGTTGGCTTACTACAAAAGGACGTAAAAATAGCATGCTCTATTCGTTTCTTTTCTTTGGGCCGAGATAAGAAATACGCTGACCAAAGCAAGTTAATGAAGAAAATGTTTCTATTGTTTCACAGCTCCAGGGTCCGGTCTGTCATGGTGGGGAACCAGAAGTAGCCCGCTACAGTGTATCCACACTCAGAACAAAGGAGATGGGTGCTGGGCTCAGCCCTCTTGCTCCATGCTCTCACAGCCCAGAGACACTGTGGGGGCCACCCTCAGCGGCTTTCCACTTTAATTAACTGTGTGAAGATTGTTCTCCATAGACACACCCAGCTGCCTGTTTCCTGGATAGTTCTAGGTATCACCAAGACCAAAACTGAGAGTAACTAACCACACAGATTATTTGAGGGTAGCATAAAATTTCCTCCTGGGGGAAGAAGACACAACAAGCAGAGCAGATTTGGAACTTTTGCTCCGTAGTCTGGCTGAGAACGAAATTCTAGAACATTTAGAAATAATTTTCTCTGAAGATCTTGAAGACATTGATTGTTTCCTGAATCCCAGTATCCCTACTGAGAAATCTGACTCCATTCCGTGCGCCATCGTCTGACGAAACGGCCCTTCCTTCCTACTGAGAAGTTCTGTTTTCACAGCTCCCATCCTCCAGGGGTACAGGATGTTTTCTTTGGGAAGATGATAACGAAACCCTTTTCTGTGTAGGCTTCTACTTCCTGCATTGTCCGCTTCCTGTGTTGTTTTTCCCCCACTCTAGTCTGACCTGTCTTTCATGTTGGAGGTTTTCTAGAAGTATTTCCTGACTCCCAGTTGTCCAATTTACACTTCAGAGACACTAAACGCAGGACATAGCTCTTTAGACTTTTAACTGGTGACTGGTGCCGCTGGTCCTCATCAGAAGGTGACTCAGTTGGATCCAGCTTTTCTTGGGGAGCCTCGTGGGTCAGTAGGTTTAAGCCTGCATCTGGCATTCTGGGAGAGAAGAAGAAAGATCTCCCTATTTGATGCTCAGCCTCTTATCCAACTATTGCCCTGTTCTCCACCAACATCCCAAGCAACCATTCTGAGCTTCTTCCTCAGCCTTTCTATAGGTGGGCAAGGCCACATCCTCAGCTTGTGGGAGGGGAGACCTGGACTGCAGCCAGCCCGTTCTTTTGGTGTACGCACTTCAACCCCATACTTCCTCGGTCTTTAAAGAATTCTGTAATGGGGACTGAACAGCCTCCTCGCTTGCTCCACACCATAGACACTCAAATGTTGGACTTCTTTGCTGTCCCAGTCAAACACCACTGGACCGTCTGCTCCTTGTCTCCTAGAATTTTGTTTCTATCTCTCATCTGCTTATTTATTGTCTCTGCTTCCACTATCTTTTCTTCCTACAAGTTTAAGCCTGTTTATATTCTCTTCTTATTTTATTAGCCTTTTCTGAGAGCTCAGAAAACCAAAAGCCAGATGGTATTATCCACTTCAACTTTTAACATCTTTCTTTTAACTTCCTCAACTTGGAAATTTATGGTGTTTTCTGATTTTAAAGTGTGTATGTGGAAAAAAAAATTACTGAGAGACTACCAAGATAAAATTGACACTTATCCCTTTAAAAGAATGGAAATGATATACCAGGGCATGCAGGGTGTCATTTTCATCTTGTAAGTGTCTACATATTTGTCATGGTGTTAGGGATCGGACACATAGTCCAATCCAAGCAGGTCCTCTACCTTAGCCACATAGACATTTCTGTATCTTTTTGGTGTCTCGAATCCATAGAACTTTCTCACTTTGCAGACATTTAATATTTAGACACCATGAAAATGAAGGGGTAATTGTTGGTTGTTAGAGAAAACTCTATGAAAAAGAAATTAATAGTTAAAAAATATTACGACAAGATAAAAAAAATACGTTAATGTTCGTTCTCTCCGGGTCTGGTTTTCAGGCTCTCTTCAAGCGTCACGCTGACTTGCTGCACTCAATGCTTAGCTCCGTGTTGTGACAAAAAGCAACATCAAGTAGGAGAGGTTGCTTTGCCTCATTGTGTGGGAGTAAAGCCCACTAGCGGGGAAGGCAGCATGGTGGCCAGTGTGTGAGGGCAGCTGGTGGCCTTACAGTCTGGAGCAGAGGGGGAATAGGTGCAGATACTCAGAGAGCCACTTCTTCTTCTTCTTACCCTTGTTATTCAGTCTGGGACCCCAGTTCATGAGACAATGACTTCCATGTTGGAATACATCTTCCTTTTACCTGGAACACTCCCACAGACATGTGTTCCTGGGTGAGTCCTAATCCAGGACACCCAATAAAGAATTTACACCAAGCCCCTCTCCTTGTCAACCTGACACCAAAGCACCTGTCACTAAATCATAACATTCCACCCTTCACCAAAAGCCTCCAATGTCATCTCCCAATATAAAATGCACTCAGTTTGTCTCTGAAAGTCTTAACAGGCAGGCACTATGGGGCAGATTAAGTTTAGAGCCTCTCCAGAATCAGGCACTCTCCTAATTGTAAACCCCTGCAAAATTAAAAACACGAGTCACGCACTAGTAATATATAATGGCAGAAAGCAAACACTCTTATTCCCTGATGAAGAAATGGAAACGCTAGACCAAAGCAAACCATGACGATGAAACCCAACCATTCAGCCTTCTCTTTCTCTCATGTCTTCCTCATCCCGACTTCTCTTAAGCCATGACAAGAATGTCATCCAGCCTAGCAACTACCCCTTCTCCTCTGATTGGTTCTCCCTCTTTCCTGATAAATTGACTCTCCTTTCTCTCATCATCTCAATGTGGTCATATGCTTAGGCTCAAACTTTCCCTTACTTTACTCATCTAAAAGGACGACATCATAGCCACGATCCTTACAACCATGCTCAAAATGCTAATAATTTCATCCAATGTACTGCCTAGTGACCCAAGTAAATCTGGGCTGCACCTTGCCTTGCTTTTCTTGGAGGATGGGATGACTGAAAGCAGGAATTCCCTTGTTGGGTAGGCTGTCTCCGACCAGTATGATGGAAGAGGGCAGGCCCTCAATGGCCCAGCAAAGCCCTTACTTCCATGCATCCTAATTTCTCTACTGACAGGCTGTACTAGTTACTCCTCTTGCTTCTATAACTAAAAGCCTGACTAGAAAGAACTTATGGGTAAGAGGCCTGGTTTTGCTTTACAGCTTGAGAGGATAGCCATCATTGTGGGGAAGGGCAGAGGTAGCAAGATAAGCCATGTGCTCACACTGTGTCCTCAGTTAGGAACCAAAGAGTAGACAGGATGTGGGGTTGGACTATGAAATCTCAAGGCCTGTCTTCAATGATCCTTTCCCTCTGGTGAGGCTGTACCTCCTAAAGACCCTATAACATCTTAAAACTATTGAGGTTAGATCTTTTAATGTGTGTTATAAAGATAAATACTGGCCCCCAAGGCCTGGTTGCTCCCAGGAATGAGAGAATCCATCTACACAATGTGACCTTGCTCACTAATTTAAAACTATTGGTTAAATAAAGATGCTGATAGCCAATCGTTGGGCAGAAGAGACATAGGTAGGGTTTGGGGTTCCTGGACTTGGGTTCTGGGGAAGCCACGAGGAGGAGAGGAAGGTGGAGAGAGGAGAAGATACCATGGGGTAAGAATCTTAAAATCATGGCCATGAGGACTAGCCAGTTGGAGTTAAGGGCAGCCCAGGTGGAACAGAGTAAGTAGTAACTTGGGGTTATTGATAGGAAAGTAGATTCTAATAGCATAGAGGAGTAGATATCTGTCCAGCTTTAGTCCTGTTAAAGGCTTATTATAAATTAAAGTCATGTGTGTCTTTTATCTGGGAATTGAAAAATCAAAGGTGGGGTAGAAGCCCCCGATTAAGATTAAATATTTCCATAACAAAAGCAGTGCTATGCTTCAGGTGGTGGTGGCACAGGACTTTAACTGTAGCACTCAGGAGGCAGAGGCAGGTGGATTTCTGAGTTCGGGGCCAGCCTGGTCTAGATAAGGAGTTCCAGAACAGCCAGGGCTACACAGAGAAACCCTGTCTTAAAACAAAACAACAAAACAAACAGAGCCAGTGCCATGCTAGAGACCAAGTGTTCAAAGCATGAGCCTACGGAGAACATTTCACATTCACACGTTGGTCCCATAAGCACAGGGCTATTTGCAAAATGAATTTCTTCTATTTCAAAAGTCCCTGTTAGTCTTTAATAGCTTCACAATTGGTCAGAAATCTGAAGTGTAGTTAAAGCCATCTGTAACCTCGGGCCTTTCCACCCATACCCAGGTTCATGAAATAACAACTCTGAGATTACTTATACATCAATAAATGCTTAGACCAAAAGCTTAGACTTGTCTTCTGACTAGCCCATAACTTATCCCATTTAATGTATTCTAAGCCATGCCACATGGCTGGTTACCTGGTCCTCAGTTTCATGCGACAGTCTTCTGAGAGTTTCTGGGTGAATCTTTTTTTGCCCTCACTATTGTCTTAAGAATTTCTCTCCCTCTACTGATGTCCCGCCTTCTAATCTTGCCACAGCTCATTGGCCAATCAGCCTCTAATGACAGGTGATGCTTCCACTCACTTCAAGAGATTATCTCTACATTAAAGTCTCTTCTGGGAACTCAAAATAATCTCTTAATTGGGAGCCCCTATAAAAATCAAGCAAGTTACACACTCCCAATATACAATAGTATAGAATAAACATCTCTATTCCAAACAGGTAAAACTTTAGTTTAGCAGTAAAAGATGAGGCCATAGCAAAAGCAAAACCTAGCAAAGCCAACACCAAATCCTAGAGCTACGTGTTCAACATCTGGGACTCACAATGGAGTCAGCTGGGTTCCATCTGCCTTGGCAGCCCCACCTCTTCAGTTCTAACATCTACAGTAGATGCAGCCTGTTTCCTGGTTTTGCTCCACTTGTGCCTATATCTCTTCTTTGGAAATTCCACAGTTTTACCCAGTGGCCTCTTAGGACATTCGGGAATCAGACCCGGCATTTTCTAGAACCTTAGGGCAAGCCTAAACCAATGCCTCATTCTTGCATCTTCATTTCCTGGTGAACTGGTTTCAGCTGCCTAATGGTGCCAAGTTCTGCTGCCATCCCACTTGGACCCGAACTGTAGTGATGCATGCATATATGGGTGTTGGTGGCTGAACTAGAGGAAACCACTTCCCTATACAGACGAGAACTCCTTCAAGGGCACGCTCACTTCTCACTCTCTTCTTCCCAATTGAATTTGTATTTGCACAAGTTGGAGCTTTTGATTCATAGGCTCTTGTGCAGCACAGATCCCAGTGAGCACACATCCTAGTGAGTACACACCCCAGTGAGCATACACCCCAGTGAGCACACACCCCAGTGAGCACACACCCCAGTGAGTACACACCCCAGTGAGCACACACCCCAGTGAGCACACACCCAAAAGCAGCGAACATCCTAGAGCAGCATATGTAGTTTCTCTTGAACAATAATAATCTCTTAGCCCTTGCATCTGCTTTCTCAGCACCAGCCTGGTCAACAACTTCCAATCTGTTCATGTTCTTCCTTATCAAACTACACATTTTTTACCTTATATCCCAACAGAACAAGAAGTGGGGTCAGGCTATAGAATACCAAATTCCCAATCATTGACCTGTTTCTTCCAGCAAGGATCCCTATCCTAAAAGCCCCACAACCTTCCAAGGCAGCACCACGCAGCTGAGGAAGGGCACGAGCTGCGAGCCATGGTTGTCCACACGCTGTTCTCGGGCTTTAGTCAAGTCTCTGAGCTTTCTGTTGTCCCATATTCTCACTTGCAAAATTAGTTGATTATAGATGACAGACATCTAATAGGCTGTGCAAAACTCCCAGCATATCCAACGTGGCTATAAATGGTGGTGATTATTGAGAGTCTGACAGTAAACACGAGCTGTTTTCATAGCAAAGGGAAGCAGTCAGATAGTCCAAGAGGGGAGTTTGAGAGATGACGAGCCAAGAGGCATAGACTGCAGTAAAACAGAGGCCCAGCTCTAGTGTTCTATCGCTTTTCGGCACAGCCCTCAGCAAGGACCCAACTCCGGGCAGCATGGCTGTGAGGAAGGCAGAGATGAGTTCTCTGCTTAGGTTAGGTTAGGTTAGGTTAGGTTAGGTTAGGTTAGGTTAGGTTAGGTTAGGTTAGGTTAGGTTAGGTTGTTAGGTTAGGTTAGGTTAGGTTAGGTTGTTAGGTTAGGTTAGGTTAGGTTAGGGCTACAGTGTGGTGTGCTGGAAGAATCCTCCACCCAGACAAGAATGTTCAAGCAACACTGAGTCTCAGAAGTAATGTCGTGCTCTCTTCTCATTAGGGAGGTGTGTGTGTCTGTGTGTGTGTGGGTGTGTGTGCTCATGTGGCCCTACTTGTATGTGAACGCCAAAGAACAACATCTCTACTACATGGGTCCCAGGCAGGAATTGTTATGCTAGGTGACAGTCACTTGTATCTACTGAACCACCTTGCTGGCCCTGGGGTTGGGGGGAGGGTGCTATGGAGGGGAGATGAGGGAGATACCTCAATCAGCAAATGTTTACCTTGCAAGTTCAAGAACTTGAGTTTGATCCCCAGAAGTCATGTTTAAAGCTAGGTGTGATAGCAGAGCTGGGGAGGGAGAGACAGATGGCTCTCTGGCTCTCTGGGGGTTTGCTGGCAGCCCATTTTATTTGACAAATTCTAGGCCATTGAGAGACCTGCCTCAAAAAAGGAAAAAAAAATGATGGCAGGTATAAGGAATGACAGCAAGCCTTCTGTGGCCCTAACATGTGCATGCACACAGGCACACCTGTGGCCCTAACATGTGAATGCACACAAGGCACATGTGTGCCTTTACATATATGGATGCCAAGAGGGTTGTTTTTTTAAGTGATTTTTTTAAAAGTGTGTTTTTTAAAGGGATTATCACACAAAAAGACATCAGGAGCCTCCAAGGACTTAGAGATGTCCGGCCACAGACACTGCTGACTGCCCTACACTCTTCTTCCCATAAAATGTGTTCATCAACACGGCAGCACCCAATGAACCAACCAAAGGCAAACACAAGTCGACCAGAAGAGCTGACAGAAGCAGCAGCCCCTGGAAGCCTTCCAGCCGGCAGCTGTGGACTGTTCCAGGCACTCTGATAATGGCAAACATAATTAGTTTTCCTCAGTGCAGAAAAATAGAAGAACTGATGAGGTCAAAACCCATAAATTAATTCAATTCAATGAGAGTTTCTGTTTGTTTGAATAAATCTTCTAGGCCTGACACTGTGGGTCACAGAAGACGTACAAGACGCAGACAAAGGAGAGTAAGAGAACCACTCACTCCTTCAGTCTTTCATCTGTCTGGTATTTATTGTGCACCCTGTGTGACAAAGGCTTTGGGACTGAAGGTGTGTAAGACCCAGCCTCTGCCTCCAAGTGTGGATTTGGAAAGGCAAGCAGAAGATGAGCATCCTCAGCCACACATCCAAGTATGGTGGGGGGAGGGTGCACAGTAGGCCTCCAAGAGCACAGGGTGGGAGTGGTGAACAAAGGAGATGGAGGAATGGCCAAGAGTGAGATGCAAACAGACCAGACAGATGCCGAAGACTTGTTTGCAGGCAGGAGGTAGAGGCAAGGGGCGGGAGAATAGGAGAGTGTTTCCATAGGGAAAGATAAAGCAGAGTGAAGGAATAACCCAACGGGCCAGTGTCAAGCTGTAACTATTTTTCAACAATGTAACAAAACGAGCAGCAGGCAGAGAAGAGAGTCTTTTTATTGTAAGCTTTTGTTTCTAAGCACATGTAACATCTAGAGTGAAAGGACAGGATCGTATAACCTCCTTACTTGTCAAAAATACAAGACTATCAACAACAGTGCGCTTAAACATCTATTTGTCAATTTCTCAATCCCTAAATTTCAGAAAGTCCTAGCTTGAGGTAGTAACTGCCACCAGCACTTGGTGTGGTCTGTAGGCACAGTTCACGTGGTAAACAAGCATGTAGTCATTTACAAAGCAGATTTAACTTGGCAAGTAGACAGGGGTTCAGTTATGACTGGTGCAGTAGGTTGGAAAAAAAAAGGCCCCTAAGAGCCCACAGGGAATGGCACTATTAAATGGTGTTCTTGTTGGAGTGGGTATGTCACTTTGAGGTCTTAGATACTCAAACCAGTTCTTTGCCTGCTGCCTTTGCATCCGTTTGTAGAACTCTCAGCTCCTTCTCCAGCCTCACAGCTGCCTGCATACCACCATGCTTCCCACCATGCTGAGAAGAAAACAAACCTCTGAACTCTAAGCCATCCCAATTACATGTTTTCCTTTATAAGAGTTGCAGTGGTCATGGTGTCTCTTCACTTCAGTGAAACCCACACTAAGACAAGGGGCTTTATGACCTAACCGTCAGAGACCTTCAGGTTTTATCTCCTAGACAGGAATTTGTGAAAACAGTGCTCTTTTTTTCCTGATGTTACTGAGACTTGCATGATGTTTAAACTACAATCGGGGCTGGGACGATAGTTCAGCTTGTAAAGTGCCAGTGTAGAAAGCAGAGTCGGGACAATGTAAGAGGGTGGGGTGGCATTCAGAGACAGAGGCGTCTGGTGGCTCACTGGCTGGACAAGCTTCCCTACCCGGTAAGCTCCTAGACATCAAGAGACCCTCTCTCAAAAAACAAAGCTAGTCTGGTAGTGGGGGTACACATTCTTAACTCCAGAAATTGGGAGGCAGTAAGTAGCAGGCAGATTTCTGAGTTCAGGGCCAGCTTGGTCTACATAGAGAAACTCTGTCTCAAAAACAAACAAACAAACAAACATACAAACAAAAACACTCAAAGTGGATGATACCTGAGGAACAACGCCTGAGGGGTGCTCTATGTACCTACACACACACACACACACACACACACACACACACACACACACACACACACACACACACATGCAGACACACATGCACACACATGCGGACACACATAGGCATGCATATATACACACATATGCACATACACACATACATGTCCATGTCCATGCATACACACACAGAGGTACAGACAAGCATGTATACCCATGTACACATGTGTTCACACATACACACACACACACGCACACATGCAGACACACATGCACACACATGCGGACACACATAGGCATGCATATATACACACATATGCACATACACACATACATGTCCATGTCCATGCATACACACACAGAGGTACAGACAAGCATGTATACCCATGCACACATGTGTTCACACATACACACACACAAAGAAAGCTCAGGATGAGTACATGAACCTCTATGAACTCCAGACTCTTATTTCAAAGGTGGAGTGAATATCAAAATGTCCCCCTTCTCCTCTTAATAAATACATACAGCAAATGTTCCATCTAGACTCTATTTCCTTTCAGACAGCATATTGGCCCAACAGGATCCTAGCAATGGGATTCCGGTGATAAGACAGAAAGAAGTGAATGACATCCTTCCATGGACTGTCATTCAGATTTATAACAACACTCTCTTCTTCGATCACCTGGTATTTTTTTTTAGAAGAATTATGAATATTTAGTTATCACATACTAGATCATCACATCTCCATTTACCCAGGACTCTCATTCGCAGTCTGCACGGAAGCCTGGCTGTCGCACTTGGCAGAGGAACAATGGCTGCTTTGTGTGGGAGCACATGCGTAGGTCTGAATCCCCACAGTCATCAGCAAGGATGTGTCTGTCAGAGTGGCTTCAGTGTGGTGTGGTGGGCAGTGACTATGACTTTTCAATTGCTATTGCTTTTATTGGTAAATATAAATTAGCCATGGCTGGATGAACCAAAGGCGAATTATGTTTGCATTGAAAGTGTCAGCCGAGAATGGCCGTTACAGAAGTGTAGAAGATGCAAAAGTAATCGGGTGTTTGGATTTCTACAAAGCCCTGAAGGAGTATTATAAACAAGTTTAAAACCTTACAAAACTATGTAGGCAACACTCTTGGGTATGCCATTATTGTTTGTCTTATGGTGCAAGGGACTGAACGGAAGGCCTGCGGCAGGCTGGCAAGAACTTGACCTTTGGGCTACAACTCCAGGCCCATTATTCAAGGCTAAAATCTTCTAAAACATTTTCATCAGAGCAATTTATTCACTCAGTTAACACGTTAATTATTTGAGAGCATCAGCCTAGCCCTTTGGCATGTAAGAATGCGAATTCACAAATTAACCACTACTGATGTATTTTGGCTTGAGAACCGTGCACCAATGCTCATAAGCTCTTTTGTCTCTGTGTAGTTTGAATATAAAATGTCACCCCTCTTACCCCCAGCTCCACCACAGAGCAGGTGTTCCGACTACTTCCTCCCCAGTCAGGGGTACCGTTTTGGAAGGTTCTAGAACCTTTAAGAAGAAGTGGGTCGGTAGGGCCATGTCTTCAGGCTTTAGAGCTCAGACTTGTTTCTGTTCTCTTTCTGCTGCCTGATTGAGGAGTGAATAAGCAGCATCAGGCCACAGTGGCCACAGCCTGGAATGCACCTGTTTGAGGGGATGCCCTGTACCCTCAAACCATGAGCCAGAAAACACCCTTCATCTTCAAGTACCTTTGCTGGGTAATCTCATCACTATAGCAAACAAGAATATCAAACACACCCGCTCAGGCAGTACAGACACCCCACCCCCACCCCCACCCCTGAATTGTACTTTGGTCCTTCTGTCTGTGCAGGTTGATTGGTTCGGATTCTGGCCCCGTTCACAGCAACACATCCTTCTTGAAATAGGAGGATGTCTTAAACTTGAAATAACAGGATATTGTAACTGGCAGACAGTTGTGAAATCAAACAGGAGACCTTCAACAAATCCCAAAAAGGAATAAGCAACATCTAGTTCAAACCAATTCTGACAGAACATAAAAGAGCAAAGATATAGTTTAAGCCTAGGATCAGACAAGGGATGGCACCGACTAGAACAGACAAGATAGATAGAATGGTAAAACTCTAGTCTCTCTGTGTGTGTGTGCGTGTGTGTGTGTGTGTGTGTGTGTGTATGTGTGTGTGTGTGTGTGTTTGTGTGTGCATGTGTGTATCTGTGTGTATATGTGCATGTGTGTATATGTGTATGTGTGTCTGTGTGTATATGTGCGTGCATGTGTGTGTGCATGTGTGTATATGTGTGTACATGTGCATGTATGTGCATGTGAGTATGTGAGTGCATGTGTGTCTCCATCCCTCTCCATATTCCTGTATCTGCTTTCTGCCTTTAGTTCAGTAAACCATCTTCACTGCAACTATCTCCCTGTGTGTGCATTTCTGTCACTGTTTTCTCCTCAGCCAGAATGCAAGAACAAAGAAACCGCCCCCTCCCAACATTGATATCTGCACAGAACACAAATGTTGAGACTTCCCTTTTGTACATGTCTGCCCCTCAAAAGAAAAAGTCCAGAGAAAGCATCTGGGCTGTATTTGTCCCCTGTGAGTTCACAGGAGTCTGAGTGTGCTGTGGAATGAGATGCAATATTTGGACTAAGCGCTTTACAATCCTTAGAGACATGAGCTGACTATACACTGCTGGCCATGTGTAGGGGACCTCAGGTCTAGCCCTCAGCACCTACGTAAAAGCCCAGTGTGGAGGTGCCACTTGTTACTCCAGAGATGGGTGGGATGACAGGTGGACCCCTGGACAGTGTCCAGCAAGCTGGATCTAGTCAGTGAGCCTCTGGCTCAGTGAGTAACCATGTCTCAAAAGGACAATGGTAGATGGGCTTTGATAAATGACACTCAAGGCTGATCTCAACTTCCATGTGCACACAAACACACGGCTATATGCAACTGCGTACATAAACATGAGCGCACATACACATGCTTATACACAAAAGAACTGAGCTGATCTATCTGAGAGGACACACAAAAAGTGAATGGGATATTGTGAGCCCTCAACCAATGCAGAGTCCTAATAGCTCAATCCCAGTAGAACCAGACGCAGCTGAGATGCAACGGGAAAGAACTGGGAAGCCATCCAAGAATGTACCTGAGACTGGGCAGCCTTTCCATATCTCTCCTACTGGCCTAAGTCATGTTCACCAAAAAGACGAGTCGCCAAACAGGTGGCTAACCCCCTCAATTCATGAGCTCACGCCAATAGCTAACTTTGCTCACCAGAGCGTCTACTGAGCAGAACACGTGAAAACAATTAATGCTTTGCTAATAAAGTGGCTGTCATGAGACATTTAAGAACCCCACCTGACAACTGGAAGAAAATGTTAAAGAAAAATGGGGAAATAATAGCAGGCTCGGTGGGCAGAGAGAAATACAATTCCTGATGCAACTAGACCAGGGTATCTGGAAAGTATCAGGCTTATCTGGCCGCTCCCTTTGAGGTAGCAGTGCTTGAGGCTCTGGTCTTATTTAATATATGTTTAGCTCCTCCTCTGCTTTCTCTCTCTCTCTCTCTCTCTCTCTCTCTCTCTCTCTCTCTCTCTCTCTCTCTCTCTCTCTCTCTCTCTCTCTCTCTCTTTCTCTCTCTCCTGCCTACACCCCCTCAGTGTTGGGATTACAGGTGGTAGGTACCACCACACGCAGCCTGTGTGGGGCTAGCGATCAAACCCAGGACTTGGCGGATGCTCAGCCCGCTGAGCTACAACCTCAGCCCTCCTCCTTCTCTTCTGTGAACTTTACAAAATCATTTTCTCATCCTGAGGGTCTTTGCTGAATCTCTTAGCTTTGTGCATTCTGGGCTACCCTGCCTGCATTCTAGATTCAGCTCACAGAAAGAGTGACACTTTAATCGTAATGAGTGACTGCCATCTGTACACATTACAGAGGTCAGCATGATAAGTCAGTACATGTATATATGGTCTACGGCCATAAAACCACCTAGAAGATCCTTTCTTGTCAACTTCCATATTAGTGAGTCGTGAATATTCCCATCTCCTTACTTAAAACAACCTCTCTGTTAACATACAATACACATGTTTATGAAGTACAGAGTAGTATTTTTTTCATTTGTAGCAATTTTTATTACGGTTTTTAAACTATGAGTGTTAGTTGGTATGTGCATGTGAGTGCAATTGCCTGTGGAGGCCAGAAGGGGGCATCAGGCTCCCTACAGCCTGAGTTACAAGCAGTTGTCAGCTACCTGAGGCAGGTGTTGGGAATAGAACTCCAGTCCTCTACAAGAGCAGGACGTGCTATTAGCATCCAATCTGTATCTCTAGTCTCCATTTGTGCTGACCAAATCATGAGTTGACATTTCTACCCCTTTACCATTTGTTTTGTGTAAAACCTTTACATCCCTCGTCTAGATATACAGGGAATATCTGATATGCTACTACAAATGTGCTGTCCTTTCATGCAATAGAACTAGAAGTGATGATATTTCTATGATTTATAAGTCACTACCTCACCTCCTTTCTCTCCGCAAGACTCTGGGATACTATTGTATGTTCAGCTGGACTCTTTCATTTGTGAGAACCAGTTATAATGTGTTTTCTGCATCTGACTTATTTCATTTACTATAATATCCCCTTGTTCCATCCACCTTACTGGAAATGAGCCAACAGCACTCGCTCACAGCTGGTTATATTCCACTGAAGAGGCGCACCACCGTCTTGTCAGCCCTTCACCTGCTGATGGGCATCTCAGCAGACATGAGCAGCAGTGGGTAATGACTGGAGATATTTCTTGGATGAACACATGCCACACCTGATGGACATGCAGCCAGAAACAGCTGTATAGACAGACAGTGGGACAGCCACAAGGCACAGCAGAGCCATCCTAAGCTTTCTGAGGCCCCCCCATATTGACTGTACCATTTTATATTTTCGCCATGCACTTTGATATGTGGCTTCACCAACGTGTTACTTTCTGTCTTAAAATAAACAAAAGCCTTCAACTGATCCCTTCGCTGTGGGTTTAATCTGCATCTCCCTGCTGCTTATCAAACCTCCCTGGTACTCAGCAACTCCAGCAACACTCTTTCATAGACTTATTGGTCATTTGAGTTTCTTCTCAGAAACAATACTTAACTCCTATCTCTGCCTCCTATCTCTGCCAACCTATCACACCGACAGACAGACAGACAGACAGACACACCCCACAGACCACAGAAACACACAAAGAGACAGTCAGACAGAAACACACACCACATACAGAGAAAGAGGGAGGGAGGGAGAGAGAGAGAGAGAGAAAGAGAGAGAGAGAGACCACAGATAGATACATGGTCCTGGTACCATGAATGCATACATACATACATACATACATACATACATACATACATACATCCCCAGAGCAGGCAACAGCTCCCAACCCTCTGCTGAGTCCTGTCCTAGCTGCTCAAGATCTCCTGTCACTGACAGAAACTCAAAAATCAAGCATATGAAGGAGTTTGGGATTTTGTACTTCTCAGGTGTGTGCGTGTGTGTGTGTGTGTGTGTGTGTGTGTGTGTGTGTGTGTGTGTGCATCAAGGCCTGAAGTCAGGAGTCTTCCAACATCACCTTTCACCTTAGGATCTGAGGCTCCATCTCTCAGTGGAACGCAGAGCTCACAGATATAGCACGTCTGGCTCTCCATTCTGCTCAGGAGTTGGTGAGGTCCCCTGATCCAAGCCCTGAAATACAGACAGCTGCTGAATCTCCTTGGCAATTATGTGGGTTCTGGGGGAGGAACCCCATCCTTCATGTTTGCATAGCAAGCACTCTAACCAAGAGCCATCTCCCCGGCCTTGCAAACCAAGTTCTTAAGCAGAGACTAGTTTCCTGTCTTTTGCACAGCGTCTGTTTTGCCTCTTGCTTTCCATTCCTCCACAAAGATCTAAGCTGTTTTCCTTCCCTCTCTCTGGGGCTCCCCCTCCTAAAATAATGACCTTTCCAGAAGTCGGATCCATTTAATTTCAGCCTCTCCCAGGGAGCTGTTTCCTGCCTAATGGCTGAGAAGCACAGGAGAGTGTAACAGGAGACGGGGGGGGGGGGGGGGGGGGGACACTTCAGAACAGTCAAGGAAGACAAATTCAGGTAGGTCCCAGAGCTCACCACCTCACAGTGCCACAGTGCCACGCCTGGACCTGCAGTTCTTAGAGCCAATCAAGCACCTCATGCTTCTGGTCACCACAATGGCAACCGTGGTTATGATGAAGTCAGTGGCAGCAACTTGCATTCTGGGATAAGTCTTGGTGACTAGACTTACTGTAGCCAGAAACAATATGCAGAGAGGCTAGAAACCAGCCAGCACCCAAAGGCATTTCCAAGTTCTCTCTCCCTCCCTCTCTCTCTCTCTCTCTCTTAAATTTATTTATTTATTTTATGTATGTTGAGTACACTGTAGCTGTCTTCAGACACACCAGAAGAGGGCATCAGATCTCATTACAGATAGTGAGCCACTATGTGGTTGGTAGGACTTGAGCTTAGGACCTCTAGAAGAGTAGTCAGTGCTCTTAAATGCTGAGCCATCTCTCCAGCCCTGTTTTTGGGTTTGTATTTGTGTGTGTGTGTGTGTGTGTGTGTGTGAGAGAGAGAGAGAGAGAGAGAGAGAGAGAGAGAGAGAGAGAGAGAGAGAGAGAGAGAGAGAGAGAAGACAGCATTTTGAGGTCAAGTTCTTTCCATCGTGGGTTTCCAGTACTGAAGTCAGGTTCTCATGCTCCCGTGACAAGCCATTTTACCCGCTGAGCCACCTTGCTGGCCCCACGTCCTTTCTACTTAGGTTGCACGGGGCAGTGTTCAGAGAGTGAGCTGGGAGCAGAGGACCCTGAATTTGAACCCTTGCTCAGCCCTTCTCTGCCTCTGAAACCTTTACTCTGTTCCTTAAGTGAGCCGTTGACTCAGGGTCACAGAGCCAGAAGCCAATGAGTACTGAGAGCCAAGTAAGGAGAGAAAGTAATGAAACTCAGCATGAAAAACGCAGAAGGGAACACCAAACTTGTCCTCATTAAAGAACAGGGAAGCATAAGAAACAACTGTGAGGAAAGAGGAAACTATCGCCATTTACAAACGACGTACACAGATCAGTCTATTCCTAGCAAACTGGAAGGGACGAGCCAGGAAACTGTTACTGTGAGACTTCTAATGAGAGAGCTGGATGAAAATAACTGTCAGTACCTTAGTATCCAAACAACAACCTCTCAGACACTGCAGGGCAAGCAGGGTGCTTTGTGGTGAGGTCACAGAAGAGTGAAGGATGGGCTTGACATACCTTTAAAGTTATCTCCATAGAACTATGGCAATCTATGAAAAACAAGCCTGAATACTCTATGTAGGGAAGTAAAATAAGCTTTGAATATTAATGAAATATATCTTATGCTCAGGCAAGAAGTTTCAATTTTGTAGTAAGAATGAATAAATTACTGAAACTCAAGAAGTTTCAGTGAAGTTGAAAAACTATCTCAATTGCACCTAAGAGAAAATTATGACAAGAAATAGTAAGCGGTTCCTTATCAGATATTAAAATAGCCCAGCATCTGGGAAGCAGAGACAAGCAGATTTCTGTGAGTTAGAGGCCAGCCTTTTCTACACAGTGAGATCCAGGCCCAGCCACTATCCCAAACGAACAATAGCAACAAGAATCCTAAAACTTCACTGTAAGGCCACAGCAACTGAACAAGTCTGAGTTTTGAATGAAAACTAGAAGAAACCTGAGGAAGAAAAGTCACACTTTTAAATTAGGCTCACACATAGAGAGGGTCATCAAGTATGGTAGACATTTCACAGCCCTGGGAAGGGTCTACTTTGGGTTTGGCTTTATTTTAGTGGTGGCACCAAACTGAATAGTGAGGATAGGTCACCAGCCCAATCATAAAAATACTAGATGAAAATGTCTTAGGACACAAAGGTTTAAAAGTCATAAGCAAGGTCTGGAGAGATGGGTCAGCAGTGAAAAGCATGTAATGCCCTTGCCAGGCCCTGAGCTTAGTTCTCAGAACCCGTGTCAGGCAGGTCACAATCGCCTGCATCTCTAGGTCCAGGCACGGTGATGCCTCTGGCTTCTGTGGGTACCCACACTCATGGGGACATACCCACACATAGATACACTATTTAAAAAGAACAAAAGTAAATCATTTATAAATAGTCACAAAATTTAAAAATTGCTGACATCAATTTTCTGATGATTTCTAAAGTCTTTATAGAAAAAAAAATTAACATAAATGCAAGGGTAGTCAAAGACCAAACCCTGGGAAAACATCTACCATTGATTTGCTCTGTAAAATCCATGCAGGGTGGAATACTAATGAGCGTGCACTGATGGGAGAGGAGAGAACGCAATCAAAATGACTGGCTGCACGCTTTGATGTTTAATAATCCAATTTAATAAAACAGTAAACTTAATAAAAAAAACTGTAACTGTTTCGCAGCTGTTGTTAGAGGTATGTAACAAGTTACCCCCACCCTTAGGACTCATGTTCTCTCTGTTCTGCGCTCAGCTCAGCTCAGCTCAGCTCGTGACACTGCAGTCAAGCTGTTCGCTGGGGCTGCAGTCTCCAGAAACAAGGGACACCCTTCTAGGCTCCTATCCAGGGCTGCTGCTGGCCTCAGTTCTTCCCTGGCCATTGACCAGACCTCAGTCTCCTTCTGCACAGGCTTCTCCTTAGATTGCCCACAGTGGGGCAATAATCCAACAGAGAGAAAGAGGCCATCCAAATGAAGCCATAGGCTGCTCTTAACCCAGTCTCAGAGGGAGGGATGCCCCATCATCTCTGCAGTATTCTGTTCTATTTTAGACGTGAGTCTCTAAATGCAGCCCACACTCAGAATGAGAGAAGACAACACAGGGCACGAGGACCAGGGAGAGGGATGCTGGGAAACTGAGAGCCATCCTGGAGGCTGAGCATCAGAGTACAGGATAAATGATAAATGCATGATAGGCCATAGGCAGGCAGGCAGGCAGATAGACAGGTAGGCAGGCAGGTAGATAGATAGACAGGTAGACAGAAAGGCAGGCAAGCAGACAGGCAGGCAGGTAGGCAGACAAACAGGCAGACAGACAGACAGGCAGACAGACAGACAGGCAGGCAGGCAGGCAGATAGTTGATAAACATGATAGCTGATAAAGGATAGCTGATATATGATAAATTATACATGATAAATGATAGATATACATATAATTAATCGATTATAGATAGAGGATAAATGATAGGTGATAGATAACTAGATAAGTGATAGGTAACAGACGTATGGATGCTAGATAGGATAGATAAACACTAGAAAAACAGTGATAGATAACAGATGCTAGATACAGACAGAAAACTGACAGATGACTAGGTAAACGATGACAGATAAATAGATGCTCGATGGATAATGAATAGATAATTGACTAAATGAGAGATCGGATGATGATAGAGTAGCTTGGCTGACAGATGACAAGCATAGATGTGGCTGATACAGACATCATCTGCAGGAAGAGGATTATACATCCCTGCTTGCTTAAAATAGCTCTCACGCATGCCAGTCGTCCTGGCAAAACCTGTAGATTTCACCTCAAGTATCCTAGCTAGGCACCATTCAGAAGGCTATACGTGGAAGTCTACCATGACTGGTCGGCAGGGCTAAGATCCAGAGAGCTTCTATACTGCCTCACACCCTTCCATTAAGCTTTAGTTTTATTAGAAAAATACACGGTTTCATTTTACACATGTGCACTGCAACTCTGAGATACCTTCCTGAATAACACCGAACATTATCACAGACATTTCAGAGGCAGGCTCCAAAGCCCAAAGAAAGTTCTCTGGGGCTTTCAGCCGCCAAGCGGAATGGCAGACGCTACATTGTTACACAGCAATTGTTTCACAGAACCTCTCTGCTGAGCTCTGCCACTCTGGCTTCTCACAGGAGTCCGGGCTTCAGCTCCGTGACCACAGCACAGTTAATAATGTATTTCCACCGCACACGTCTCACCGATGCCAAAAGGAGGAAGGCCAGCATAGAGGCACTGAAGGGAGCAGGTGAATTCTTTACTACGCAGACATCAGGCAGATGCAGATGGAGGAGGGAGGACCCCTTCCTGGCCTGGTGAAGGCTCAAGGCTGTGGTTTTAGAGAAAGTGAAAGGGGTAGATGGGCTGTAACTCCCATTCCGGGACTGCAGCTTTATAACCTTAACCTAGGATTCATCGTCTCAGCAAAATGTGTGGTAGCTCGTGTGGTGACTCTTGCCTGGAATCCCGGTACTCGGGGAGGCTGGAGCTGAAAGGATTGCTGCGAAGTTCTGAGCCAACCTGGGCTACATAGTGAGCAGTAGAGCAGCTTAGGCTTTAAAGTGAGACCCTATCTCAAAAGAAAAGATACAAATAACAAGACTGAAATCCTCAGTGTGAAGACTAAACACCTCCTACAAAAAGGAAGGTACCGAGCCCTGGAGAAAGGCCATTCACCCACAGGATAACAGCTAAGTTCCTTCATTTTCTTGGGCTTCAGTCTCTCCACTAACACACCAGGATGATGTCACCCTACAGGGTCACCAGGATGATGTCATAATACAGAGCCACCAGGATGTTGTCAGCACTCATCCAGAACTTATCAGAGGGAACAACACTGAACATTCCTTGAATGCTGGTCACTACCATTAAAGATCCATCTTGGGCAAACAGTATAGCCTTTTCTCTATGAAAGAGGGTCAATAACATGTTCCTCACTTAGTGCTTGTGAGTGTTAAATGCAACATATAACATATAATGCATAAAACAGAATTAACATAGGGAAACCAAAAATAAACAACTATATTACTAGAGATATCATTGTTTAGAAAACTAAGCTTAAAATCTGGGGTTAGCGCAACAGACACATTGCGCAGACAGCCTGTACCATGGTGCTCACACGTAATTGGGGCTCGGTAAATGTTAATTAAATCTGAACTTAATTTCCCATATTGCATCTCTATTTTAAAAGCTTTTGGACTGTGTACAAGTGATAAATCTTGGAACCTGATACACAAGGAACAATCTCACAGCGTCTTTGCTGGGTCTTTCGTTTTGTCACAGGGTTTTCAGTGGGCTTTCATCCTGGAGGTGCAGCAGGTGAGGTACCTGGTTACATGACCCGGTCCCCAAAAGGGCCACTATAGAGACTAACCAGCAGGCCAGCCCTGTATCCTCATGTGGCTAGCATGCTGAGGAGTGTGGATTCTTCCCTTCCTGAAGAAGAGAGAGGACATAAGAGAACACAGATCTGGAAGCTGGCCAGGAAGGCATCGTTCCCCAGTTTGTTGGTAGACAAGATCTACTCCTGAGCTCCCTGGGATAGGAGAAACAGCAAAAAAAAGAGCTGACAGTAGGAGATGACACAAGGCAAGACAGCAAGGCACAGTCACGGAGAGAAGAGAAAAGGAGAGAGGAAAGAGATGGAGGAGGGAGAGGGAAAGAGGGAGCACCATATTGTTTGTTCAGGGTGTCCTTTTGTGGTAGAGCATTTGCTCTATGTATGAGGCTCTGCATTGGAATGACCAGGTTTGAGGATACAGCCCCTTATTCAGTGAGTAACTGTATCAAAATAGGAGGCTGTTTCCTCTTCTCCGAGTGCCTCACAGAAACCACCGTGACTTTTTAAGTTAAGAACACCATCACGGTTAGAGACTAGCTTCCTCTCAGCCTGTTAGTAAGCCGGCCAAGGCAGAGAAGAAGCAGGCCTTCTGGCACCCAGTGGACACACACAGGGAAAAACTGAGAAGGTAGGCAGGGGCAGCAATGGAGTGTCATGTTCTTATCATGGCTACCACTTCTCCATAGGCAGAGGGAAAACATGGGAGGAGATGTATGGGAGGCTCCAAACCAACCATCGTAAATATCAAGGATGTCTACAGCAAGGAGCAGCAGACTCCATCCCAGATCAATATTCTATTCCTGGGCTGTGAAGAAAGCTGAGTCAGAAATGAAAGAGATGCTACAACCGACAACGAGTGGAGCAGTGACAAGCCAAGATGACACCCCTGGCCTGGAAAGGAAGAGAAGGGCCTCTTGTGGGTAGCATACACTAGGATTCCACGTAAGAACACTGGTTGTGAGCAGAGGGTGGACTCTTCCCCCACCAGGATTCAATCAAGGCAGAGACTCATCAAAACAGCTAAGTGGGAGGGGAGGTAGAGTGGGGTGGGATGCTAGTGATGGCTGTGTGCTGTAACAGTTTCCTCCAAGATTGAACTCCTTAAAGGTGAAGTAAACCACTCAAAATAACTTCGGGGAGTCCCTAAAACTGACCACATTCACTTACCACCAGATTAAGCAATAAAAACTATGAGTCCCTCTTAAGGGGGGAAGCCAAATGCAAAGACTCTGAGGCCAGACCAGCTGCCTGGAAGAAGCTGAAACCGCGTGCCTACTGGAGGCTTAGACCAGAGTCGCTTGGATCCCTCCAACCTGTTGAGCTACCTGCAGGCTGGCCTGTGTGGTCCAAGTTCCCAGCTTTAGGGAGCTGTCCCCCATACTGGGTGGGCTTTGTTGATGTACCTGTCTTTGAGTCATTTCTGCTTCCGTAAGTGACCCTTCTCTCACACTCCTGTAAGTGACCCCTCCCCCACACTCCTGTAAGTGACCCCTCCCCCACACTCCTGTAAGTGACCCCTCCCCCACACTTCTGTAAGTAACCCCTCCCCCACACTCCTGTAAGTGACCCCTCCCCCACACTTCTGTAAGTAACCCCTCCCCCACACTTCTGTAAGTAACCCCTCCCCCACACTCCTGTAAGTGACCCCTCCCCCACACTTCTGTAAGTAACCCCTCCCCCACACTCCTGTAAGTGACCCCTCTCCCACACTCCTGTAAGTAACCCCTCCCCCACACTCCTGTAAGTGACCTCAGTAACTCTCATGACTCACCAAGTTGGACTTTGGTAGCATGCATACTTTGATCTGTTGTGATCTCCCTGTCTAGGCTGGATAGCCATGGGTTAAGTCTCCCTTGAAAGTTCTGTCACACAACACAGTGGAGCCATTATTAAGAGAATAAAAGCCAGACAGACATGGTGGTGCACACCTGTAATTCCAACACATGGATTTGGAATTCAAAGTCACCTTAGCTAGTTGGTAGTTGGTAGGGATGCAAGTAATGAGACAGGAGTTCTAGGCCAACCTAGACTTTGTTAAAAACAAAAAACAAAACAAAACAAAACAAAACAAAACAAAACAAAACAAAACAAAAATGCTGGTTCAGAAATGGAGTGAAAGAAAAATGGTGGGTTTTGTTTTCCCTCCAAAGTGAGTTTCTTCTCCCATCCTGACTCCCAGGGTCTCACTGCCCAGCCCTGCCCCCATCCTTACCCCAGGTGGCTGGGTCAGTACAGCAATAGCTTAGGCTATGCGTGTTCCCACCCAAGCCACCCTGCACCTCAGGCTGTATCCTATGGGTGAGAGCTGTTAGCTTGCCCCACAGACAGATGTCTAGGAATACCTACCGACTCTTTCTATCCTGAGCATTCTGAAATACTGGGGGAGAGAGCACTTTAAATGTCTATATTTGGTACACTACAGCAAGCACCCAAACCATTCTTGTTCCTAGACCTAGATATGGGCCACCACATCTGACTATTTCCTCTCCTCCTTCTTTCATTTTGGAGACAGGGTATGATGTAGATCAGGAAGGTCTCAAATGAACTCCCTATGATACCAAGGGTGACAAAGGAGCTCACAGGTGGGACACCTGTCAGTCATAGAACAGGCCTAGAACTGAATGAACAAGAATGGTTTGGGTGCTTGCTGTACTGTACCAAATATAGACATACACCGTAAATTCTGAAAGGGACATTGAATGTGTGCTTACTTTTTTCCCATTAAAAAAAAAGTGAGTGGAAGGCTGTAGATGTATCCCAGTTGGTAGAGTGCTTGCCTGGCATGTACCAGACCCTGGATCGCAACCCAAAGAGCACATACACCAAACTTGGGCATGCAAGTCTGGAATCTGAGCACTCAGAGAGGCAGGAGGATCTGGAGTTCAAAGTCACCCTGGGCATCATAGGAAGCTCATTTGAGACCTTCCTGAGGCACATCATACCCTGTCTCCAAAATAAAGAAAGGAGAGGAAGTAAAGTCAGATGTGGTGGCCCAAACCTGTAATCCCAGCACTAAGAAGACTGAAGCAGGAGATGAGTCCCAGGCTAGCCTGAATTGCATAGTAGGCCTGCATCAAAAACAAACAACACAGTTGTGGGACTGGAGGAGGATGCTGGGTTTGGCTGACATGTCTTCATGTGCTCCATCTAAAAGAATATGAGCAACTGTGACCTCACGGCTTAACATGAGGCACCATGACAGACACTGGCTGGCACAGGGAGACCCTGAGTTGTTCCTGAAGCAATGAATGGAGGTGTGCTGAGTGAGCTAGAGTCTCATCAATGAAGCCTTACCTCAGAGGTACCCAGACAGCTGTCTACCGGCTTCCAAGGCTGTCCTGTTTCAATCCATCCAACAGATATGTGTTAGACATTTAGTGAGACGGGGCATGAGGTGTGAGACAGATAAACACAAACAGCTCTGAAGAACACTGGCCCCCAAACACCACAGGGTGTCTCCTGTGGCTAGCCACTTCACAGGACAATGACAGAGGAATGGTCTCTTGCTCTACACCATACAACCTCCAAGTGCTGATCCAACTAGAGGTCTTGTGGGGCTTTGGTCACTTTGTAACCCAACCTCAGGCCGCTGCAGACACGCCCCACCTTCTAATGTTAGGGAAGTCCCAAAGCTGCTGTTGCAGTTTGCAATGTTTCTCTTTTGACTGAACTGTTCTTCTCTTGCCTTGACATAAGATCAGAAGTAAGCCTTCTCCGCTTGAAGTAAAGTGGCCTTTCCTTTTATATTACAATTTAATTTAATTGCTTAAGACCAAGTTTAAAAAAACAAAAACTTGTTGGAGGTAGTTTGATAAGACACTGCTATCCTCTGTACTAGAATTGGGAGGATAATTGGGAGAGATAGCCATGTATGTCAGTGCCCCCAGATAAAGGCCCTCACAGGGAGGGGCCACTGTCAGGTCAGATCCAGTGTATGGCAGCTCTCTTAGCTGCTTTGACCTCCTGAAAAGCCATCTGAGGAGATTTCATCCATCTACTAGTCCTTGTGCGCCTGGGACTTACGCAAGCACCCTCTGCTGTTTTCAAAGATAGAAAAACCCAAAGTGCCCTTGGCCAAAGTCAAAGACATCCTATGAGCAACCAACCATCTGAGGCAGTTCGGGAGCTGATGGTAGGGACCACACTGACAAGATGTTAATTCCCAGCACAGGGGAGGTTGAAGCAGGAGGGCTGTGGTGAGTCTGAAGGCTACAGAGAACCTGTGACACACATAAGCAAACAAACAAAAAAGGATGCTTACTGTAGATGCTTCTACAGAAGAGAGTCTGTAATGGATGCACAAGGAACAGACAGGTGCTTTAAACGTACACAGAAGCACGGGACATCTGAAAACACGGGACAGGAAAGCTTGCTAGATGCCATTTATTTTACAAATAAATGGTGTTACCTTTAACACTATTTCCAACATTTTTTTTTAAATCCCAGGCCAGCTCTGATGATCTTCAACTCCTGATTGTTCTGCCTCTAATCTCCCAAGTACTAGGATGGCTGTCAATATGTCAAGTTTATTCAACACTGGGGTTTCAACCCAGACTTCTCACATGCTAGGCAAGCACTCTACCATGTTCTCTGCCACAAAACAGAATTCTTTAAAGGATTCTTTTTTTTTTTTTTAAGACAGAGTTTCTCTGTGTAGCCCTGGCTGTCCTGGAACTCACTCTGTAGACCAGGTTGGCCTTGAACTCAGAAATCCACCTGCCTCTGCCTCCCAAGTGCTGGGATTAAAGGCGTGCGCCCACAACGCCTGGCTCTTTAAAGGATTCTTTATTTCTCTGTAAATATAGTCATTCACCTAACAGACTGAAAAGTTTTTAAAGGGTCAATATACAACTTTGTCAGCAGCATGAATTGCCTTTTATGAAAGCTAGCTCTTCTGTATAGTAAGTTGTTGAAAACAACAATAAAAAAAAACTTACAATAAATGTTATTTTTCCAAAATAAAAATCATAAAGCCATATCATCACAATTTTGAAAATAACAATTATATGACAGGATGCAAATGAGCGTGGTTTGGGGTGAATAAGGAAGATAAAAATCTAAGTCTACAAACGGCACAACTGAGTAAGGAAACACGCAAACCATGAGCTTACGCTGAGTACCACTGACAGAATTAAGGGGTCTTTTTCATCCTTTTACTAAATTTTAAATTGTTTTGCATCCAATGTGCATTATTTCCAAAAACCAGATACATAATAATACTGTGATATGCTTAAGTAAATGTGAGGAACATGAAGTCATTGATCTATTGCTCATGTCAAGTCACTGAAGTGGGGCACCTATGCACCTCTGTACCTCTCACCTCTGTACCTCTGTAGCTCTCACCTCTCACCTCCACACCTCTGTAGCTCTCACCTCCACACCTCCCACCTCTGCACCTCTGTACCTCTGCACCTCTCACCTCTGCACCTCTCACCTCTGCATCTCTGTAGCTCTCATCTCTCACCTCTGCACCTCCCACCTCTGCATCTCTGTAGCTCTCATCTCTCACCTCTGCACCTCTCACCTCCACACCTCTCACCTCTGCACCTCTGCACCTCTCACCTCTGCACCTCTGTAGCTCTCACCTCTCACCTCTCACCTCCACACTTCCCACCTCTGCACCTCTGTAGCTCTCATCTCTTACCTCTGCACCTCTGCACCTCTCACCTCTGCACCTCTGTAGCTCTCATCTCTTACCTCTGCACCTCTGCACCTCTGACCTCCACACCTCTCACCTCCGCACCTCCCACCTCTGCACCTCTGTAGCTCTCATCTCTCACCTCTGCACCTCTCACCTCCGCTAAGCAACTGGCTTATGGTCACACAGCTTCCCACAGAACCAAATTTGAGCAAAAGCTTGAAAGCCTTGTATTTCACTAGAAACTTCCCGATACCATTAAGAGAGACTATAGAACAACTGAAGTGAGCATCATTCCAAGATAAACCACAGATTTCAAGCAAGCACCACTCTAAACTGATGTATACAATCATTCTGTTAGCCCAACTAATTGCTAAAGTTGCCCTCTTTCCTGAGAAGCAGGACAAATTCTACAGAAACAACCCGTTCTTGCCACTTCCCATTTTTTCTCCTCTTCTCTTCCTCTTTTTGCCTATTTCATCTTGGGACAGGATTTTTTTTTGGGGGGGGGTGGTTTTTTTTTTTTAGACAGGGTTTCTCTGTATAGGCCTGGTTGTCCTGGAACTCACTCTGGAGACAAGGCTGGCCTCGAACTCAGAAATCCGCCTGCCTCTGCCTCCCAAGTGCTGGGATTGGGACAAGATCTTGATGTGGTTGAAAAGTACTCCAGAGCTCAAGCAAGTCTTGAAGTTCCTGACTCGGTCTCCCCAGTAGCTTCAACCATAGGCACATGCCATAAAGAAGACAGAGAGGCCTAGGGAAGTGACTCTTGCCATGCCAGTGTGACGGTCCGAGTCGGAACCCCGAGTTTGAATCCCTAGATGCAAGGAACGGGTATAGTACTGCAGGTCTACAATCCTTGTTCTTCCTGTGTGAGATCAGAGGTTTGAGGCAGGGCAATCCCAACAAGTTTGTGGACTGGTGTGGGCCATATGCAATGGTGAAACCAGAGACTGTCACAAAGTAAAAAGTTGGGGTGTGCTGACACACCTGCACTTGCACACAAAAAGATAAAAGAACTACGGGAGAGGAAGAGAGGGGGGTGAAGAAGGAAACAGAGGAGATGCCTTTAACACAGCCCCAGAGGGGAGAAGGCTAAAGGAAGGCTAGCTAAGGAATGTCCCCGTGGCCTGAGCATCAATTACACGCTAGATCTTGGTGTGGGCATGTCTAACTGCCTGATCTGATCTCAGAGCAAACTTACAAGGAAAGTTTTACAGGCCACTGGGCAATGAAGACTGCCAGGGTGCCATTAGGTTAATGGGAGCGACTGTCTGAAGCATTGTTTACAGTCACTGTCACACAACCCCAGGAGGTGAGCAGGGACGAACTGGACTGGTAAAGAGCAGGGAAATGTGATCCTAGAAAAGGAGAGCTCAGGCGCACAACATCAACACCATGAGGTCTGATCCAGGACAATCGTGAGTCCGATGTGGCTACATTATGCAAATCAAAGCTGGACTGACGATGGTACCTGGTACCGGAGAAAGGAAACCAAGGTGTGATTACGAGAGATGCATCTGTGCCTCGGTTGCCCACTGCCATCAGAAGAGAGCAGGAGGTTTAAATTAAACAGCTCCTGACCGGAAAGCCACCTCTACCGTTTTGCTCCTGGGTAGAGTTGCCTTAGGGACAAGCGCTAAGAACGAAGCCGAGCACATTTTATATCCAATAAATCCCAATAATAGATTTTATTTTCTATGATGATTATTGCTGAGACCCTTCCATATTTTAAGCTATAGCGTAACTATAACATTTTATTTTGGGTTGCATCTTTGTTTGTTTGTTTGATTGCTTGCTTGCTTGTTGTTGAGGCAGCTGCTCTTCATGGCCTTAAACTCATGATTCTCACCCTGTCAGAGTCTCCCAAGTTTTGGGACTACAAGTATGTACCAATATGCACTTCTAGGTTACTTCTTAACTATCGAAACATACTACACCACTTTTTCCCAAGATATACTTTCAAAGTTGGTTCCATAATCTCTCATGAGAGCCATTTAATATCTATGCCATACATTGACAGATATATCCTTCTCATCAGGACAGTGTGGCACTATCTGGAGCTTTGAGCATCCATGGCTGGAGAGGCAGACAGATAAGGGTTCTTGTTGCTCTATGGTCAGCCTGCCTAGCCTACTCTGTAAACTCCAGGCTCAGCGAGGGACCCGGTCTCAACAAAACAAGGTAGATGATATTTCAGAAATGACACCTGAGGTTGACTTCTGGCATCTACATGCATGCACACACATGTACACATGCACCCACACACGTGTCCTACACTCCTGTGTTTATACACAGAGCCATTTTGATGAATTAATACATCTTCCGACTCCCAAATTCCCTGGTGATCTTAACACTGCTAGTGTTGGTCCCCATCTCACAAGTAACAAGTCGTAAAGGCAGTCAGAGACTGGAACCAGTCTTCCACTGACCCCTAAGCCAGCCTGTCTCCTGAGTCTCCATTGGTGGCTTGAGAAGTTTCCACACAGAAACCACACCCTCCCATCTCTCAAAAACACAGGCCTCTACCCACTACCCCATTTTATTCTCCTATGACAAACCCTCCCTCCTCCCTGAAAGCTGATCTCCCTGCTTCCACTTGATGTCCAAGGAGCAAGTCTTGAACTTCCCCTGTACTTGGCTTACACTTCCATGCCCCTGAATCAGGCAGAGATGTGGCTGGTATTCTGTGCACACTTACTGCTCTATGGACCTTGTAGAATTCTCACACATCTTATTTCACAAGCTGGGGAAGAAAGCTCTGAGAGTAGCTTGTGTCACCAATAATCCACAAGTAGGAAGAGTCACAACCACAATTGGTCAGTCCCAGTGTCTTCTTCCCTCAGCCCTGCTGCCTTTCCTGGGTGGCTCAATGTCCAGTGGGTTACTGAAGTTTGTTCTTCCTGTGGGAGTCTAGAAAGTCCTTCTGTTTAAGGAACCAAGGCACATTCATCTTTATTCGTTAATACAAGTTTCTCAAGGGAATTGGAGTTGACAAAGCAGGGGAGGGTGCTGTAGAGGTGGCCCAGCAGTTAGCATTTGCTGCTCATGTACAGGACCCTAGTTCAGTTCCCAGCACCCAGTTCACAACCATCTGTAACTCCAGTTGCAGAGGATCCAGGGCCATTTTCTGTCCTCCGTGGAGTCCAGGCACACAAGTAGTGCACATGCAGGTGAAACAATTATAGCCATAAATTAAAAATAAACAAATAAATCCTTTTAAAAGAAACCATATATAAGGCCCTCGCAGAGCTGAACTGACTACAAGATAGTACTAGTTGGTTCGCTGGGTTGTGACGTCATGACTGTTACCATGTCAGGTGCTAAGAACCAAACCTTACACAGTAGTCCGAGATGGAGGCTCATTTCTAAAGAGCAAATGGATTGGGTAAGGAGCTCGTGGAGAGACAAGCATCCCTCTAGCTTGGCATGCCTCGCCATGTGAGCTGTCTGTCTAAAGGAACAGGAGAACAGTGAACTTCTAGAAAAGGGCCAATAATATACAACCTTGTGAGAGCCTGGTTAGTTTACAACCATCACAGCTCTGGGCTGCTATGATGCTGTTTCCCGGCTCCTTGAGAGCAGCGCCACCAGAGAAGTTGGCCCACAGGTTCTGAGGCAGGAAAAGTAGATCAGAAAAACCAGGGGGAATCCAATCAGTGAGTGAGCACCTGAGACACTGGGTTGGAAACATACAGGAGCCCTCTTCTCCGTCAACACAGCTTTGAAAGGCGCTTCTGGTTTATTTACTTATTTGCTTTGTCATATGTCCCTAGTGAGAAGTCAGCTCCTCCACACTAAATGCCCAGGTCTGATGAGCTTGACCCACATAAGGTGCACAGCAGTCATGCACTAGACATCGGCTAAGTGACTACAAATACATGCCTACATGTATATCTCTCTATATGTACACATATCTATATTATCCCAGGATTCCACAAGTCTGTAACTGTCTCCCCACATAAATATGCATTGCCTACTTGTGTATACATCTTTGTATCTATGAAGATGTTTAAGACTAGAATAACAAAGTCACACGCTTGCCAAAGTGGAAACTCTAACACCGCCAAGACCTCTAGTTCGCCTGTCTATCAAAACCACATACTCCTGCCCACCAGCTAATAACACGGATATCCAAAAATGAGGAATTTTATAAATGTTCAATGCAAAAAAAAAAGTGTTTTAAGCTTAACAAACATTAAATTTCCTAAGTCTTTCCAAATTCCTTGTCTCTATTAATTATCAATATGATCGAGGAGGGAAGCATGGATAAATATACATCTATAACTGACAGGTGATGCCCAGAACTCCAACATGCAGGCTAGATTCCATCTCTAAAGTTGTGCCATTTGCAGGAAGTTGCATTAGCACAATCTCAGACTGACCGCTTTCTGGACCCACATGGTATCAGATATTGGGTATCCCTTTTTATATATAATTTAAATCTTAGAAGGAAATATGATTGTCTACATTTTATATAAATAAGAAAGCCAAGATTCCAAGATTTAATGTAACTTCCTGGAGATATTTGCTCTGGGGCCAGTTATAACACAGGCGCTGGGCAGACTCTGGATTCTAATTTGAAGTTTAGCTTGTTTTCAACGAAGTAAGTGGTTTTTGCAGTTTTGCAGACACCGAGTCCGAGGATGTAAGCTGTACTGAACTAAGTCATTCTCTGAACGCAGAAACCAAGTTAAAGGATGAAGGTCACCCCGGGGTTAAAGGCCACAGGGAACAAATGTATCCCAGAAACCATTTGCCTCTGTTTATCCCACCATGAAACCTTTTGCTCTTGACAGTGTCCTCTCAAAAGCAATCTATTTTTTTTAAACAGGGCTTCAATATATATAACAGGTCCTTTCATCAAGCCAATGGGAGTTCTTTACTCCTTTCCAGCCATTTCTTGAACTGAGAAGCGCCTTCTGTCTGCAAAGAGCCACAGGGTGGTATGCATTCCACCTGCCTTGAAGCCCAACAGTCAGCCCTGCTAAGGTGGAAAAGAATCGTCTTTGTGTACTTTCAAGGACAGTGGAATTACTTTAAAAACTAACAATGGCAGAGTGACGATGGTCTGGTGAGGAAGAAAGAGAAAGACCTCCCCTCTGAATTTGAAAGGAAACATTCCTCTAGATTCTGGAAGAACTGTCTAACCTCTAGCTTTTCCAAAAGTAGGGAAGGAGGGAAATGACTTATTTTTAAAGATTTTTGCTTTAGACCTTAATAGCAGTGGGACAGGTTTCTATTGGCTCTTGCCTGCCTCTCAGCTCCTCCCACAGACCACTACCAGAAAAGACCAGCAAGGCAATAAATTGGCGCCAGAGCTGAAGATGAGAAGGCTCTGCCCCGGGGTCCCGGTGCGGTCCTGGTCCGAGCCGGCCAGTTCCCCCAACATGCAGGTAACATGCAAAGAGCTTGTTGTCTGCGCTGCAGTCTAGCTACCCAACTTCTATTGCAAACCTGTCTTCTGTTCCTCAAATTAGCACCTCCCCCAAGAGGAGAAACTACCAGCTGGAGAACCCTGTGCTGTCCTCTTTCAAACGCGGCCTTGGGTTTTGTTTTCTGAATCCAAGCCCTTCCCTCACGTACACCTCCCACAAACATTCCTGAGACTAAGACAAAAGGGGGGACTGGTGCTTTGGAGTGGTAAAGAGTCCAGCACCTGGGCACCTGGACTTCGTCGTAGATAATGAATGACCTTGGGCTAGTAACTTGTTCTACAGAAGAATTGGTCAGAAGAGAAAATATGTCATCAAAAATGTGTTGAAATTTCAACACAAAAATCGTGCAGGTCCGATCCTTAGTGGGTCATGGTTCCGTGCTCCGGACTCGCAATGGACACACTGCGCAAAGCCACGGCGAAGGCCTGGCTAGTTTTCATGGTTTCGTGACTGGAGGTTTGCCCATCACTCCTGCATGGTTGATTTGTGTTACAAACTGCCCCGGAACGCTTCTTAACCTACTTCTAGCTTACTTCTCTTTAGCACCAAACATCTACGGAGGCTAAAAAATAAATTCTCTGAAAGTAACAGTCTCTAAGTTGTTCTGGGTCTCCCTTCCCACAGAGATGGGTCAATTGCAAATACAACACAGACTAGGGACAGACCAAAAAAATCCTTGATTTTGCAAAGGTACCTTGAAACGTCTCTTGGGATGAGGGATGGGACAGAGACCCTGACTTAAGTCTCTAGGTTGGGCACGGCACAGAGGGCACAGGACAGAGAAGCCTCACAAGCGACCCTGTCTTCTGCACACTAGCAGGAAGGGATGCTGGAGGGGAGCAACGGCCAGCAGTAGGTACCTGAAGAGACTGGCTGACGTCTGGTTCGTCCTCCAAGCCGTCCGCTGTGCCAGCACCCCTTGCACAATCTCCTTCTCGTTGGGCAGCCGGTAGACAGGGAAGATGTAGAGCCAACAGAGGACCACCACACAGAGGGCACTGGCTCCTACGGGTAGCCGGGTACGCGGGAATTTCCGAGCTAGCATGGCCATGGCCCCTCTGGACGTATGTAGGGCCCGCCCGCAGGGGCTCATCGCAGCCTCGATGTCCCAGGGTCAGTGTACCCTCAGCACAACGCTGGACAAAGTGGCAGTGAAGGATGCTCCAGTGGCCGGCCCCCCATGCACACACACCTTTGGCTTTCCAGCTCGCAAACGCACGGCTGGGGAACCCCCACGCCACGGCCCCAGAGGTCAGCTACAAGGATCTTCGCCAATGCAACTTTTACTGGGATGTCTTGCTAAAGGAAGTGGCCTCCGGGCAAATCACAAGCCTTAGTCTCTTTCCCTGCAGGCAGCGGGCGATGAAGGAGTCTAAGAGCAGTGGGGCCGGTGGCTCCCGCCCTTACTGCAGCATCACCGTCGCCCTCGGCTGGGGTCCTGGAAGAGGCGCGGCTGGCTCCCGGACGTCTGATGGGTTGTGTCCCTTCCAGAAAGAGATGCTCCTGCGCCCTGCACCGCCCTTTCCCCGCCTCCTGCGCCGCCGCGGTGCCCGGCACCCCCCAGATGCGCTCTCCGCGCCACACCAAGTCCTTGGAAATTTCCACGATGGCCCGGGACCGCTACCCCACCCCCGGCGCCTCGGCCGCGCCCGCCAGGACCCTCACTCCGCGCCCCTCACGGGCAAACCTAGAACTCTCTCTCATCAGTTCATTCAGCGGTGCGCCGCAGCCTTCTGCTGCGCCCTGGACTCCGCAGACACGCGCCCCGGGATTGGTGGAAATCAAGGTCTCCCCCGCCCTCCCCCACCCGCGAAATTGCCTCCCGTGACCTGCTTGGGGCCGCGACGCTAGCCCAGGGTGCAGGCCCCTCGCCGCTGCCCTTGTTCTCTGCAGAGGGAGGCAGACAATAAGAGCAGCAGCCCCTCTGGTGCGTGCATGCACACGCGCATATGTCTATCCCGGAGTATGCACAGATTGGGGACCCGCACACCTTGTGCCCAGGCTGCTGTCTCCCTCTCCTTTCTGCAATTGATTGGTTATAACTGAGCAGTGAGGAGGCTGGCGAATATTTATTCCTTCCTCGGCTCCCTTAATCAGATCAGCCCGTGCTGAGCTACGATTCCATGCACGCACTTGCGTGCACGCGCGGGCGCGAGCTCACACGCTCAGGCACGCACATACACGTCCGCGCGCGCGAACACACACACACACATACACACACACACACACACACACACACACACACACACACTGCTGCTACTGGGCACAAGGGGAGATGCATGCACACTGGGATCCACCACCTTGCCTCCACCCTTCCGAGAACAGAGGGGCATCCTCATATGCTTGTGGCTGGTGTTCTCCCGCAGACCTTGGAGGAGATAACGCCTCTGTAGACTAAAAAGCTGTTTATTCTTAAAAGGCTGCAAAGGCAAGCTTATCACAACCACGACCTTGGAAACGTGCAACCCGCCTGGACCCGCCTAGAGGAGAGACTCACAGTAAGCCATTTCTGCTCGCCCTAGCAGAAGTCGGAAAAGGCTCGGGTACCTCCTAGCGGCAGTCTCTTCTATTTGCTTAAGCATCCTGTGCAAGGACAAAGAAGAAAGTCTGCAGCCTCCAAAACCAGCTAGCTTAGTCGTCACAGGACTGAAATCTCAGGCCACAGTTCCATTTGTTCAGCCAAGAGCAGCACTCCAGACGGCCCACAGTGACTAGTTTGTGCCCTGCAGTCTTTTTTAGCACCTTCAGTAGGGAGAGGTGAAACTTGAGACTTTGGTGCCAACCAACCTCTACCAGCATTGCAATGCTTTTCTTAGGAAGACTGCTCAATGCTCCCCAGTGGAACCAAATACCGTTAGTTAAAATAAAGACTGCCCTTGCCGCTGATAGAAGCAAATAAAGACTGCTCTTACCGCCGGGCGTGGTGGCGCACGCCTTTAATCCCAGCACTTGGGAGGCAGAGGCAGGCGGATCTCTGAGTTCGAGGCCAGCCTGGTCTACAAAGTGAGTTCCAGGACAGCCAGGGCTACACAGAGAAACCCTGTCTCGAAAAACCAAAAAAAAAAAAAAAAAAAAAAGACTGCTCTTGCCGCTGTTAGAAGCTTGCTGCTCTTTTAGAGGACCTGTATTCAGTTCCTAGCACTCACTGCGGGCAGGCAGCTCACAATTACATATCTGACTGGGGAGGGGGAGGGGAGGTCTTCTGAAGGCACCTGCACATACATATACAAACCTCCACACCATTACAGGCACATAATTTTAAAATATAATAAATGTTAAAATAAAATGAAGATCCCTCTCACCCCAAACTTCCTCTGTTCTAGGAAGGCAAGATGGGGACATTTGCCATCTTTGAGGGCTGTAGACACATCATCAATCACTTTTCCTCCCTATAACTTAAACAAAGCACAAATGATCCCAATTTCTCTTCCTCCAGGTCTCCATATAGCTGAATTTACAGTAAACGAAATAAACCTACAAGCAAAAGATCATACAGGGATCATGAGGACCCATGAAAACCTTTCCCATTTAGTACTGCATTACAATGTAACACACTGTAGTACTGCGCTACAATGTAAACACTCTGGCCCCTTCTTTCCCAACCCCTGGGCAACCTTTATCTGATGTTACCCTCTGGTTCTCAGGAGCATTAACAATGGCTACAATGTTATTTTCCTCACCTTTCCAGGTCTTCATGGTGTCATGTCTGTCAGCATATAGTAGCCACAGTCTTAAATATGTTTTTCCTCCCTTCCTACATACAAATCTACTGACTCATTCAAGGATAAGTGGCCATTAAATTCTCCCTGGATAACATGGTAGTCCCAGACCACCTAAAACACTAGCTTCCGTGCCAGCAAGACATTTCAATGGGTCAAAGCACTTGCCACCCAAGCTTGGAGACTGGAGTTCTGTCCCCAGAACACGTCATAGAAAGAGAGAGTTGAGTGCTGAAATGTGTCCTCTGACCCTCACATCTATGCCATGACAGGCTCACTCATACTCATTACACACACATACAATAATAGCAATGGCAATTAATAACAACAATAATAATAATAAATAACAATAATAAAATGATGATGATGCTGTCTTTGTAGTGTATTGCTCAGGGGTCTGTAGTTCCTGTTCTCATTCCCTTTGACCCACCCCAGATACTTCTGGAAATTTCTGATTGTGGTCAATGTTTAGACTCTCAGATGAGCTTTTCTGTTGTAAGCACTTTCGTACAGAACTCTTCCTCAGCCACTGGGACCTAAGACTGTTCTACGTGAGAACTCCATGGGCCTTGTCTACATGACTGGGAGAAAGCAGGGAAGGTAGCTTTCATTCTTCATGTCGGCTCAACTGCCAATGCAAACCTGTCCACATGCAAACTCAAGAAAGGACTGCTTCTTGGTGCTATAAAATGTCCAGCCTCAAAATTACTTGGACCATTGCTAACTCGGCACCATGTAAAGTGAAGTGTTAACTCCTGTGTCTTAGTGTTTTAAATTAAATATCTTACCTGACATCAGGGCACGTGATTTAAATGGCTTACAGCAAGGGGCTTAGGATTCTGATATAGTCTACATCTGAGTGTTCATACTGAACACATGCATGGTTTGCTTGGGGACTAAATGATCAAGCATGTTAAAATCTACAAATGGTTCTTAGATGGAACCCTGGTCTCCATGTCAGGCTAGTCTTGCTCAAATCCCATCTGTTACTTATTAACTATTAATCTATTAATATTAATCTATTAATCTAAACTCCAAGCTGCTCCAAGCTAGTTGCATTACTATGTGTGTCAGTTACCAGGTGGCAAAACACCCAACTCAGCAACTTAGAAGAAGAGGGACTGGTGTCAGCTGGTGCTCACAGAAGACTCAGTCTACCATGGCTGGCTCTGTTTTCCCAGGCCAGATAAGAAGGCACCTCATGGTGTCTGTTCCTGCAGACTTACTCCCTTTAAGTGTGACCCACTTCCTCTCCCTACCTTTCACTTCCTCCCAGTAATGCTATTATATTATGAATTCATGAATAAAGTAAGCCACTGGTTAGCTTAGAGGCCTTGTGATCTAATTGTCTGGAAATGTTACCACAGACACAAAGCTTGCCTCACCGATGCCCTGGGCATACCTGCATGCAGTCAACCTGACAATGGAGGTGAACTTTCTTTCTTTCTTCCTTCCTTTCTTTTCTTTCTTTCTTTCTTTCTTCCTTTCTTTCCTTTTCTTTTTTTCATAGGACATGATTTTAATATTTTCAACTGTTAATATTCAACAAATAGAATAGTTATTTTAAGATATATTTCACTGTTATGTCTCCCTTTTCATTTCTGATTTTATTAATTTTGGATACTGTCTCTGTGCCTTCTGGTTAGTCTGGCTAAGGGTTTATCTATCTTGTTGATTTTTTTTCAAAGAACCAGCTCCTGGTTTTGTTGATTCTTTGTATAGTTCTTTTTGTTTCTATTTGGTTGATTTTAGTCCTGAGTCTCAGTATTTCCTGTGGTCTACTTCTCTTGGATGAATTTGCTTTTTTTGTTGTTGTTGTTCTAGAGTTTTCAGATGTGCTCTCAAGCTGCTAGTGTATGCTCTCTCCAGTTTCTTTTTGGAGGCACTTAGAGCTATGAGTTTTCCTCTTACCACTGCTTTCCTTGTGTCCCATAAGTTTTGGTATGATTTGTCTTCATTTTCATTAAATTCTAAAAAGCCTTTAATTTCTTTCTTTATTTCTTCCTTGACCAAGTTATCATTGAGTAGAGTGTTGTTCAGCTTCCATGTGTATGTGTGCTTTCCATTGTTTTTGTTGGTATTTAAGACCATCCTTAGTCAGTGGTGGTCTGATAGGGTGCATGGGGTTATTTCAATCTTCTTATATATGTTGAGACCTGTTTTGTGACCAATTATATGGTCAATTTTGGAGAAGGTACAGTGAGGTGCTGAGAAGAAGGTATATTCTTTTCCTTTAGGATGAAATGTTCTATAAATATCAATTAGATCTATTTGGTTCATAACTTCTGTTAGTTTCACTGTGTCTCTGTTTAGTTTCTGTTTCCATGATTTGTCCATTGCTAAGAGTGGAGTGTTAAAGTCTCCCACTATTATTGAGTGGGGTGCCATGTGTGCTAAGCTTTAGTAAAGTTTCTCTTATGAATGTGGTTGCCCTTGCATTTGGAGCATAGATGTTCAGAATTGAGAGTTTATTTTGGTAGATTTTTCCTTTGACCAGTATAAAGTGTCCTTCCTTATCATTTTTTGATAACTTTTGGTTGAAAGTTGATTTTATTAGATATTAGAATAGCTACTCCAGCTTGTTTCTTGGGACCGTTTGCTTGGAAAATTGTTTTCCAATCTTTTACTCTGAGGTAGTGTCTGTCTTTGTCACTGAGATGCACTTCCTGTATGCAGCAAAATGCTGGGTCCTGTTTATGTATCCAGTCGGTTATTCTATGTCTTTTTTGGATAATTGAGTCCATTGATGTTAAGAGATATTAAGGAAAAGTGATTGTTACTTCCTGTTATTTTTGTTGTTAGAGGCAGAATTATGTTTGTGTGGCTATCTTCTTTTGGGTTTGTTGAAAGATTACTTTCTTGCTTTTTCTAGGGTGTAATTTCCCTTCTTGTGTTGGTGTTTTCTATCTATTATCCTTTGTAGGGCTGGATTTATGGAAAGATATTGTGTAAATTTAGTTTTGTCATGGAATATCTTGTTTTCTCCATCTATGGTAATTGAGAGTTTTGCTGGGTATAATAGACTGGGCTAGCATTTGTGTTCTCTTAGGGTCTGTATGACATCATCCAAAATCTTCTAGCTTTCATAGACTCTGGTGAGAAGTCTGGTGTAGTTCTGATAGGTTTGCCTTTCTATGTTACTTGACCTTTTTTCCTTACTGCTTTTAATATTCTTTCCTTGTTTAGTGCATTTGGTGTTTTGATTATTATGAGACAAGGGGAATGAATTTCTTTTCTGGTCCAGTCTATTTGGAGTTCTGTAGGCTTCTTGTATGTTCATAGGCATCTCTTTCTTTAGGTTAGTGAAGTTTTCTTCTATAATTTTGTTGAAGATATTTTCTGGCCCTTTGAGTTGAGAATCTTTGCTCTCTTCTATACCTATTATCCTTAGGATTCATCTTCTCATTGTGTCCTGGATTTCCTGGATATTTTGGGTTAGGAGCCTTTTGTATTTTGAATTTTGTTTGACTGTTGTGTCAATGTTTTCTATGGTATCTTCTGCACCTGAGATTCTCTCGTCTATCTTTTGAAGTCTGTTGGTGATGCTTGCATCTATGACTCCTGACCTCTTTCCTAGGTTTTCTAACTCTACGGTTGTCTCCCTTTGTACTTTCATTATTTCTATTTCCATTTTTAGATCTTGGATGGTTTTGTTCATTTCCATCACCTGTTTGATTGTGTTTTCCTCTAATTCTTTTTTTTTTGTTTTGTTTTGTTTTTGTTTTTGTTTTTTTGGTTTTGTTTGTTTTGTTTTGTTTTTTAATTAAAAAATGTATTTACTTAGAAGCATTCAGAATGTCAACAAAACAGCTGCACTTTTTTTTTTGCAATTACAGAATGGTATTCAATTAACAGAACAACAATTATCTTCGTATAAGCTGCATCAGAGACAACTGAAGATGAAAAAATAAAACCCAAAAATAAAACCAAAAGAAAAAAAAACCCAAACTACTGTCCCCATATATAACTAATTTGTGCTGTGCACCAACAAGAACCTGCTTTAAATTTCCATGCCAATTTACAACCCCCAGACTGTACCAGGCAAGGTTAGTGGCTATTGAAAAATACCACCAGGACAGGGCTATCTAAAGACACATTCGGTAGTGTGTTAACTATACAAAAAAAAAGACACTGTACAGTTTAAAAACAAATCTTACACAGCCTTACATTTCAATTTTTTTCTTTAAAAGGAGTGAGTTGTGTACAGGGGTTTAAATGCTTTATAGAGAAGAAAAAAAACTGCACTAGAACCAACTTCTTCTTCTTCTTCTGCTTCTTCTTCTTCTTCTTCTTCTTCTTCTTCTTCTTCTTCTTCTTCTTCTTCTTCTTCTTCTTCTTCTTCCTCATCATCATCTTCCTCTTCTTTTTCTTGCTCTTTTCAGCCTTGACCACCCCCTTTTTTGCTGCATCAGGTTTTCCTTTAGCTCTGTAGGCAGCAATATCCTTCTCTTACTTCTCCTTCAGCTTGGCGGCTTTCTTCTCATAGGGCTGCTTGTCATCTGCTGCAGTGTTGTTCCACATCTCTCCTAGTTTCTTTGCAACATCACCAATGGATAAGTCAGGATGCTCACCTTTGATTTTGGGGTGGTACTCAGAACAGAACAAGAAGAAGGCCGAAGGAGGCCTCTTGGGTGCACTGAGGTCCTTGAACTTTTTTGGTCTCCCCTTTGGGGAGGGGGAGGTATGTAGGTTTTCATTTCTCTTTCATAACGAGCCTTGTCAGCCTTTGCCATATCTTCAAATTTCCCCTTTTCTTTAGCAGACATGGTCTTCCACCTCTCTGAGCACTTCTTGGAGAACTCTGAGAAGTTGACAGAAGCATCCGGGTGCTTCTTCTTGTGCTCCTCCCAGCAGGTTTGCACAAAGAATGCATATGAGGACATTTTGCCTCTCGGCTTCTTAGGATCTCCTTTGCCCATGTTTAGGTGATTTTCCTCCGTGAGGCACAGAGTTGCCCAGTGCCCATCTGGCTCGTGCTTGCCCCGGGCGCTGTCTCTATGGCGCTCAATGTACTGCCCCTCTAATTCTTTAAGAGATTTTTGTGTTTCCTTTTTAGGGCTTCTAGCTGTTTACCTGTTGTAGTGGCTATTCCTGGTTGTCAACTTGACTATATTTGGAATGCACTACAATCCAGAATTGGAAGGCTCACCAGTGACCCTTATCTTGAGGCTTGGAAATAGAAGTTTCTGATCTAGATCTTGGGATGGAGATCTTGAGCCATAGTGGCTATGGATTCCAGAAGATTAGATCTCCGAGTTCAAGGTCATCCGGGATTAAAGGTGTGGTGGAACACACCTTTAATCTGGGCTACACCTTCTGCTGGAGACAATATAAGGACATTGGAAGAAGGGAGTCTCGCTCTTGCTCCTTCGCCTGCTTGCTGTGTGAGACTGAGTAACTGCTAGATCCTTGGACTTCCACTCACAGCTACTACTGAACCATTGTTGGGAATTGGGCTGCAGACTGTAAGTCATCAATAAATTCCTTTACTATATAGAGACTACCCATAAGTTCTGTGACTCTAGAGAACCCTGACTAATACACCTGTGTTTTCCTGTATTTAAGGGAGTTATGTCCTTATTAAAGTCCTCTATCATCGTCATGAGAAGTGATTTTAGATCCGAATCTTGCTTTTCTGGTGTGATGGTGTATCCAGGACTTGCTATGGTGGGAGAATTGGGTTCTGATAATACCAAGTAGCCTTTGTTTCTGTTGCTTCTGTTCTTATGCTTGCCTCCCACCACCTGGCTATCTCTAGTGCTACTTGCCCTCGCTATATCTGACTGGAGCCTGTCCTTCCTGTGATCCTGGTTGTATCAGAGCTCCTCAGAGTTCAACTGTCTCTGTATTCCTGAGATCCTGGGTGTGTCAGAACTCATGGGAGTCGAGCTGCCTCTGGGATCCTGAGATCCTGGTGTGACCAAGCTCCTGGGATCCTGGGATCCTGTGGACCTGGGCTTGTTAGAGTACCTGGAGTGGAGCTTTTTCTGGGTGTTGTGAGACTGGCTGTGGAGTTCATGCCCAAGGTCTGCTCAGGGCACCAGCCCAAACCAGAAGGAACCTTGCCACTGTTGGGCAGAGTTCCTGAGTGCCTGGGTCCCACTGATCCCAGTGACTTCTGATGCTGGGGCAGGGTTGTGTCCTCTTCACTTCTGATCCTATGATCCTGGGCGTGTTAGAGTGCTTGGGAGTGGAGCTTCCTCTGGTGTTGTGGGACTGGCTTCAGAGTTCGTGCCTAAGGGCTGCTCAGGGTACCAACCCAGACTGGAAGGATGAGATGAACCACTTTCTTATGAGTGCGTATGACAGAGTGACAAGCTATAGCAGAGAATGGTCTCAGTCCCTTCATGGTTGCTTTGCTTTAGTGTGCATGCATGGTTGTGTGGACATGTTCATGCATGTGTGCAGAGGTGAGGACAACCTCCAGTGTCATGGGGACACTGGGCTAGAGCTTACCATGCAGGCTAGGAAAGAGGCCAGTATCCTCAGAGAGATATGTCTCTGTCTCACCAGCACCGGTATTACAAGAAGGAGCCAACACACCCAGCCTGGCTTTTTGTTTGTTTGTTTAACATAATGTCCTCCACATGCATTTCTATTGGCAAACATGACAGGGTTTCACTCTTTTTAATGGCTGAGTAATCCTCCATTTTATAAATGCACAAAATTTCTGTATCCATCATTTTATGAGCATTTGGGACGTTTCTAACTCTTGGCTGCTGTGAGTAGTGTCATTACCAGAGAAGCACAGGTTTCCTTTGATATTTAATCACGGAAGGTAAGGGAGGAGTATGCCCCAGCTGCTGATGGAGAGGGGGTGTTAGCAGGTACCAGTTCACTGACTTGTTAAGTGGGCAGAAGACGACTCTGATGTCCAGCAGGGAATCCTCAGCTCTACACTAATAACCATACATGACACAGTCTTGGGGAGACATCAAAGGGCTGTATTAACTGAGTAAATATCAAATCAAAATTGAGCCTTTCAGTCTGACTTCAGGTGTCTGACCCCACTTTCCACCTCAGCGGAGATGGAGTCTCCTGCTCACCCCTGAACACGCCTGACGAGCAAGCCTGTGAGTTTCCGGGGTCCTCCTGTCTCTGCTTTCTACCTTGCTTTGGGGAACACTGGGATTATGAATGCACGTCGTCACGCCCACCTTCTTGAACATTGTGAAGATCTGAACTCAGCTCATGGTGCTTGTACAGTGAGCATTGCACCCTCTGGGGAGTCACCTCAGCCCTTAGGTGGGGAATTTTTAGAAAAATAATCAGAGAGAAAAAAAAAAGAACAGTGCTGAGCATGGACAAGAGATGAGGAAGAGAGAAACATAGGGAGATTTTAAGTCAAAGAATGACTAAGTCCACAGAAGTAACACAGCATAAAGACTATAATAAATAGAGTAGTGTTATGTTAGAGATTATTGTAAAAAAAAAAAAAAAGTTGATATTAGCAGTTCATGTCACCAAGGACGGCAGCTGCACGTGATGGTATGTTACTTGGTTTCATTATATGACCCATTTACCTTCCATCTGTATCCCATAATATATGTTATAAGCCTCAAATATAAATAATAAAATGTATTTAAATATAATAAAAATGGAAATTAATAGCAGAAATACAGCGTGTGTGTGTGTGCTAATTCTCAACAGCTTGCCTCATGGCCACGTTCCCTGAACTGGAAGGGATCGGGGGAGGGGCAGTGAGTGATTTATATTAACTATCTGATTTATTGTGACTCAGATCAATCAGTGAAGACCCCAGTCATGGGAGAAACCCAACACACCAAGTGACTGGGCATTGATACAGCCTTGGTTAGCTAAATTTCTTCTTCTCTATTCCAATCTTAGAAGAAATTCAGGATAAAAATCTCTCAAGCCAAGCATGTTATTTGGAACATCAGACTTTGGGTATGTTACATGTTCATGTGTGTACAACTGTGTGTGTGAGGACAAGTGCACACATATGTGGAAGTCATGGGTCTTTTTCTCAAGCTCTTCCCACCTTTGTTTTTTTAACTTTTGATTGATTCTTTGTGAATTTCTTATCACGATGCACCCAATCCCACTCATCTCCAGTCCCTTTCTACCCACCTTGCAAACTCCCTCTCAAAATAGAATTTAAAAACTTTAAATTTAAATCAAAATATATTGCCATAGAGCTGCAGTGTGTCACACGGCACACCCTTTTAATCAAACATTTTCACTTGCAAATGTTCACTGCAATGGTTCAAGGCTTCTGCTACACTATCGATGCTGGATCCTCACAGGAACTCCTCTCAGATACCCTGTTGATGCCCTGTGTCATGGAGATCCTGCAGCTTTGGATCTGTAGGACCTGCCCCTTCATGTGCTCCAGCAGTTTGTAGAGGGGGTAGATGCTGGGGTGGGCTAACTCGGAGCTCTGGATCCAGACCTGAGTGATAGCTGAATTAGTCTACCAGTTCACCCATGCCCATACCTGCAGGATGGGCTTTCCCATGCTGCCCAGGCACGGTGTAAGTCCAGCTCTCCTGAGTGCCTCAGCCAGTGAGGAGTGGAGCCTGCGCTGCATAGCCCTTGGCCATCAACATGGTCCCAGGCAGCAGCCCAGACAAGGGACATCCACATGGCCTCTGGTGGTAACATGGGTCACAGACATGTTGTTGCATGGCCAGAGACCCAGACTTGGCCCTCAACAGCGGCATGGCCTGGGACGTCACCATGGCCTCTGGTGGCAGGGCAGGATGCTCACATGAAGCTGTTCCACAGCACTCTTGAGTCTCCAGTTCTACCTTACTTCATTATGCTCGAACCCTTCTGCTCCTCTTTCTCTTCCATCTCTCCACCGTACACTTGCAGCGGCCTGCTTTGGGTGAGCCTCTGGGCATCTTTGATTTTTGAGAGAAGTTTTCTCACTGAACTGACAGCTCAGAAATTTGTCTAGATGGCTGGCCAGCGGCTCTTCCTGGATTTGCCTCCACAGAGGTGGGATTCTAGTTGCAAGTCACTGTCCTTGCCTTTTATGTGGGTGCTGAAGTGAACTCAGGTCTTACTGCTCAGACTGTAAGTGCTATATACTAACTCAGCCTGGACTCATCCCCCAGATGTAGTTTTCTATGTATTAGTGTTTTAGCCCCAAATGAGACAGTGTAAATATCCCATTTCTTTTAGTTTAATCTTTTTTAAAATGTATGTGTATGCATGTTTGGGCTGTACATATATCTGTGCACCATGTTAGTGCCCGGTGCCTCTGGAAGCCAGGAGAGAATGTCAAATAATCTGAAACTAGAACACAAACAGTGGAGAGTCACCATGTGTCTTAGTTAGGGCTTTACTGCTGTGAAGAGACACTGTGGCCAAGGCAAGTCTTATAAAGAACAACATTTAATTGGGGCTGACTTTCAGGTTCAGAGGTTCAGGCCATTATCATCATGGCAGGAATATGGCAGCAGCCAAGCATGCATGGTACAGGACAAGCTGAGAGTTATACATCTTTATCTGAAGGCTGCTAGCAGAATACTGACTTCCAAGCAGCTAGGATGAGGGTCTTAAAGCCCATACCCATAATGACACACCTACTCCATCAAGGCCACACCTACTCCAACAGGGCCACATCTCCTAAGAGTGCCACTCCCTGGGCTGAGCATATGCAATCCATCACACCATGTGTGTGCTGGAATTCAAACATAGGTCCTCTGAAGAACAGCTGGCATCTCTCTAGACCCCTAATTAAAAATGTGTTGAGACAAGTCTCACTACTTAGCTAGAACATTTTTTGAGCCCGTGATCATCTTTTGCTGTCTTCTAAGTGCTGGGGTTAGAAGTGTGAGCCTTGCTCGGCCTCCCAACCTCATGGTGAGTCGTGCAAGTGGCTTTGTTTCCTTACATAAGAATGCTTGAATATCTTCCTTATTGTTCCAATATAGATCGGCTTCTTTTTTTTATCCCTCTTTATTAGCCCTAGTGTCATCAATAGCTGTTATAATAAACTCTATTTGATCTCCTTTATTGGAATGTCAGTTTTGTGACCCGAGAACACACGACTGAAGTTCAGAGCTTTCACTATGGTATGTTTCCTTTCAACAACACTGTGTGGTGTGGGTATCTTAAGGCGTGGGGGAGGGGATCCCATGTCTTCCTCCTTGATTCTTGCCACATTGATGGCATTTATTTCACTTCTCTGTATGTCAGGGTCTTCCTATATGCTGTCAGATAGACACTAGATAGAAATAAATGAAGTGCTAGATAGATGATAGATAATAGATACATAGATAATAAATAGATGATAGATGATAGATACATAGATAAATAGATAATCGATAGATACATGTTCCATATGTTCCTACATGTAGTTAGAATTTCTATTACTTTAAATGATTAACTTTCAAGTGAATCTAAGAATTAAGAAAAATAAATTTATTTATCATGCCATCTTAGTTTCTGCTTGGCACTATTTCCTTCTCTTGGGAGGACTACTCTTTTTCTAGTCATATTTCTGACTTTCCTGAATGTAGTAGACTCTAGCCTTTGTTAGTTAAGGTTAATTTTACTAGATAAAAGTCCTAGGTTTATACCGGGTGGTGGTGGCCCACACCTTTAATCCCAGCACTCAGAAGCTGAGGGAAAACAGATATCTTTGAGTTTGAGGCCAGCCTGGTCTACAAAGCAAATTCCAGGACATCCATGACTGCACAGAGAAATCCTGTCTTTAAAAAAAAAAAAACCAAATAAGTAAATAAATAATCAATCAATCAGTTAATCCAAGGTCTGAGATGGTTGTAGTAGCATATGTCTCTAATCCTAGCACTTGGTAGGCAGGCAGATTTCTGAATCTCTGAGTTCAAGACCAGCCTGGTCTACAGAGGGAGTTCTAGGACAGCCAAGGCTGCACAGAGAAACCCTGTCTTGAAAGACAAAAACAAACAAACAAAAGGATGGCTGAATGACACAGAGCACTCTTCCAGAACCCCCAGTCCAATGCCCATCACCCACATGCCCCTCACAGCTGTTTGTAGCTTTAGTTGTAAAAGATCTAGCGCCCTCTTCTGGCCTCCTCAGGTGCCTGCACTCACATGTACATACCCAAACATGACAAACATGCATACACATAATTAAAGATAAAATAAATCTTTAAAATAACAATAATAATTAATAAATGGAGCTCTCATGCTCTCTTCTGTCCTCCTTGGGTATTGTATGTATGTAGTGCACAGACACAGATGCAGGCAAAGCACTCACATACACATTAAAATAAATAAACAAAAAATAAATAAAGATGTGCAATTGGGAAAGATGGAAAGGGAAAGAGGTTGATGGTGACAGAATGAGAGGGATGAGTATAGAAAGAATACATCACACACCCATGAAAATCTGCATCAAGTTCTGTCTAACTAGCATATGCTAATAAGAGTAAACACAAGCTTCATAGCTGATGCAGGAGCCAATGTTTTGTAAGTTGGAAGTGGGAAATGGGGAGAACTGCAAGTCACCCACAGTGGATGATGGCATTAAAGGAGAGATTAGGTTTTAGAGGGCAAAGTCAGGAACACCAGGAATAAGAAACATAGCATGGTAGGAGGTAGTCTAGCTGACAGAGAGGAGAAAGCACAGGTCTCTGGGCCAGTGTGGGCCAGTGTGGGCAGGCCTGCTGGAGCTGGAAGAAGACCTAGCTTATGCACTTTGCTGCAAAAGACTCTAAAAAAGCCCACACCTATTTCAGAAAAGAGAACCTATACTGTCCCACAGTTACGGAGTCAGCCAGGAACAATTGGTAGCCACAACAAAGAGCCTAGAGAGTTAACAGCTGTTGAGGTACTTGCAAGGCAGGAGGTAGCATCACAAGCCAGAGAGAATTCATTAGCAGACAGTCACATTCAACAACTGGCCAAGCAGGAGTCAGGGATGACCCAAGGCAATGTTCCCTTGAGGGAAGTCAGGACAGAAACACAAGTAAGGAACCTCAAGCAGGAATTGATGCAGAGGCCATGGAGAAACACTGCTTGCTGGCTTGCTCCCCATGGCTTGCTCAGCTTGCTTTCTTATACAACCCAGGATCATCTGCTCAGGGGAGGCACCACCCACAGTGGGCTGGGCCCTCCCCCATCGGTCATTAATCAAGAAAATGCCCCACAGACTTGACAACAGTCCAATCTGAGAGAGACATTTCCTCATTTGAGATTCCCTCCTTGCAGAGGACTGACCCTAGTTTGAATCAAGTTGGCACAAAACTATCCAATAGATCCCCATGACTGGGTGTGCAGCATATAAACACAGCATGATCTTCTCCCAGGCTGGGCCAGGGACGCGTGTCAGAATGTGGAGCTTGCTAACCAGCCAGCTGATGCAATTACCGATTTGTCCACTCTCAGTCGAGTCCTACAATGAAGATCAGACAAAGAAGCCGAAGGGTCTTTTTTCTCTCTTGAGAATCCCCCACACCCACTTTTAGGTGTTTCTTTCATTTTTTCCCTCAATTTCTCTAGGTAAAGTTTGCTACTCAGACTAGAGAGGTCACTCCGTGTTTACGAGCTCTTGCTGTTCCTGCAGAGGACCCTGGTCCAGTTCCCAGCACCCACATGGTGGCTCACAACCATCCATAGTTCCAGGTCCAAGGGATCTCATGCCCCTTGTGGTCTCCATGGCCACCAAGCAGGCACATGGTGCATGCAGGTAAGCAAAGCACCTACACACATAAAATACACACACAAAATACACACACAAAATACACACACAAAATACTCCCACAAAATACACACACACAATACACACATAAAATACACACATAAAATACACACACAAAATACACACACAAAACACACACACAAAATGCACACATAAAATACACACACAAAATACACACACAAAATACACACATAAAATACACACACAAAATACACACACAAAATACACACACAAAATAGTCTAAAAAATAATAAGTAACGTGCCGGTGAGTGTCTGCATCTTTAATTTTCTCTGGTGCGAGAAAACTAACTGAGAAGCCACTGTCTCTGGTTGAGTCTTAAAGGCCCTGTAGTTTCTCGTGTCCAAAAGAGAAGCACAGCGGGCTGAGAAAGGCCCCACTGGAAAGGCAACCCATTGAAAACCCCAAGTCACTAGGAACAAAGGAAAGATGTGCACACCTGTGATCCCAGCACTTCTGCAATGGAAGCAGAGGCAGAAGCTCAAGAATTGCCTCCCACAAATGATCCTCCGCCTCCAATAAGGAAGAGACAAATAAAAATTAAAAATTAAAAAGGAGAAGGAGATTTTGATACACATTTTCACAAAATCCAGATGCAAAGGTAGAATTACCACAGCTGGAGCTCATTGTAATTTATTCTGAGGTTATTTAAAGACTAGAGTGAACCATCACTAAATATCTACCAGAATATCCTATTAATTAAATAATAATTAATAAAGTAATGAAAGACTAACTAATTAACTAAGAGCCATTGGCAGTACTGTGTGCAAAGCAGAGAGAGCTCCCATCCATCATTGTTAGGAAGGCAGCCTGACAGGCTGCTGGGAAAACTTGACATCCTGAGACAGTCAGCAATCCCACTCTCCTTTATTTATCCAAAAGAAACAAAGATGCGATTCACACAAAAACCTGTGCGCAGATATTTACAGCAGCCTAATACATAGTTGCCCAATGTGGAAGTCACCTAAATACCCTTTCACTGGAGACTGTCGAATTCTGGAGCATTTATAAAAGGGCCCTGAGTCAACAGAAGAAAACAGCCATCAATCAGTACAAGAACAAATCTCCAAGCACATCGCAGTAAGTGGAAGGAGCCATGCACTCCACACGCTCTGCTGTACAATTCCACTACCTCACGTAGCAGAAAGGGAGGCTCCCACAGGCACCACTTAGCTCAATGGTACCAGGCACTGGGATTCTGCAGGAAATGATAAGAAGGTATCATGATAAATCACTCTGGCTGAAAAGCTGTTCTGCATTTCAATTGTGGTAATGCTGATTATATGACTATGAATAGTTCACAACTCAGAACTGCAGCTAAGAAAGTTTTAATATCAC